>NC_060181.1:85863656-85873656 GCF_021184085.1 Oncorhynchus gorbuscha | reverse complement strand
TCCCAGAATATAGGATATGCATATAATTAGTAGATTTTGATAGAAAACACTCTAAAGATTCCAGAACTGTTAAGATAATGTCTGTGAGTATAACAGAACTGTTATGGCAGGCGAAAACACCAGGAAAATCCAACCAGGATGTTCTATTATTTTGAAAAGCTGTTTTTCCATTGAAAGCCTATCCACCATACAAAAACTTAGGACCCAGTTCATGAGCTTTGTGCCTTCCTCTACATGTGGCCAGTCTTTAGGCATTGTTTCAGGCTTTTACTCTGAAAAATGAGGGAGATACAGCACTTTCAGTCAGTGACCAGTGGAAATTTCCATTCATCAGTCATGCGCCCTGATCGTGAACGCGCCTTTCTTGTTTCTCCTTTCCTATTGACAAAGCTTTTGTCCGGTTGAAATATTATTGATTATATATGACAAAAACAACCGGAGGATGGATTTTAAACATCGTTTGGCATGTTTCTACTAAGTTTTATTGTACTTTTAAAACTTGTTGTCCTGGAATTAGTGCACGTGCCTTCTGCATTCGGATTACTGGACAAAACGCGCAAACAAAAAGGATGTTTTTGCTTATAAAAAAGGACATTATCAAACAAAACCAACATTTATTGTCTAATATGGAGACCTGAGAAGTTAGACCAGATGAAGATCATCAAAGGTATGTGATTAATGTTAATGTCATTTCTGACTTTTGTGACACTCCTTGGCTGGAAAATGGCTGTATGCTTTTCTGTGGCTAGCTATCATAATCGGAAAAGTGTGCTTTCACCGTAAAGCGTTTTTGAAATCTGACACAACGGTTGCATTAAGGAGAAGTTTGTCTATATTTCCATGAAAACACTTGTATAGTTTATCAATATTTATAATGAGTATTTCTGTTATTTGATGTGGCTCTCTGCACTTTCACTGGATGTTTGTTTGAGACAATGCATTTCTGACCACAACGCGCCAATGTATACTCAGATTTTTGGATATAAATATGAACTTTCCCAAACAAAACATACATGTATTGTGTAACACTCATAGGACATGAGTCCTATGAGTGTCATCTGATGAAGATCATCAAAGGTTAGTGATTAATTTTATCTATATTTCTGCTTTTTGTGAATCCTTTCTTTGGCTGGAAAAATGGCTGTGATATTCTGTGAATAGGCACTCACCTAACATAATCGTTTGGTTTGCTTTCGTCATAAAGCCTTTTTGAAATCGGACACTGTGGCTGGATTTACAACAAGTGTATCTTTAAAATGGTGTAAAATACATGTTTGTTTCAGGAATTTTAATTATGGGATTTCTGTTGTTGTGAATTTGGCACCCTGCAGTTTCACTGGCTGTTGACGAGGTGGGACGCTACCGTCCCACGTACCCAAGAGAGTTTTTAAACCGAAGACTTATTTATCAAATAACTCTCTGTAATTATTATTACGCGATTAAACTTATTAATCATCTAACTGTAATTAACTAGGAAGTCGTGGCACCAAGGAAAATATTCAGATTATAAAGTTATAATTTTCCTAATATAACTTTCAGATATTTGAATATCTGATCAATTAGTCTTCGAATTAATGAATTATTCTTTACCTCATGTTAGTCTCATTCCAAACGTCGTAAATTGTTGGCACGAACCCAGTCTTCACTATTAGTCATCCATACATCAATTGTCTTAAATCATTTATTTACTAACTAAGTAATTCACAAAAATGCATAAACAAACAGTAGATAGTTAGAAGGAACATGAACATGAACGTTCACTCATTCGGGAATAAATGCAATCAATATACATATTTACGCTCTGTGTGTCGTCGGGATCTCTGTTGAAAAGTTAGTTTCTGTTGGAGTCTGTCCGCCCTCTCTCTGTCGTGGTTAGAATGGATAGTTCAGAATGACATTCATTCATGTCATTATAGAATAGATGTTTCGGCAGTTGTCAGTCTTCGCATTCAATGATACCGAATTCCTAGCTGCAGACTAGTAATTAATATCAAAGACTTGTTCTTATTCTGTTGGTATCAATAGTCTAAGAGTTTAGCCACGTGGTATGGTTAAAAGATTCAGCCATCTACTCAAACCTTGGCCCTCTCGTTATTGAGGTAAGCTGGTCTCATCCTTAGTCCACTCGTAATTGAGAGAAACATGGTCTGGTGATAGAAAACCAGGGTGGGGGTTTTATTCAGAAGAGCAGAAAAAAAGGCCTGTCCCAGGACGCAAGACCATAACTGTACTCATGGGCGGTCCTGATTTAGTTCAACTCCAAAGGGAATTCGAGTTTCCTTCATTAAACAGTCCAAAATCACATTACACAATTTCACAAACAGTATCATCCTCACTCATTCATCTTATACAACAATTAGATTTAAGCATCATATCTGAGGCTATTGTATAAACAGTGTTATAGTAATGAGGCTCTATTGCCTCCCATGAGTTTCACAAAATTGTGCCAAACGGACCAGTTCGTAGCTGGATACTTCACCAATCTTTTATACCTTCTCCAGAACATAAATGTTGTTCAGATCCCAAGTTCTGTGAGGTGGAAGAAATTCCTTTGTTCTCTCTATGAAAACTCACTCTCTCTCTATACTGTGGCCATGAGGAGATAATCTCCTCCAGGAATTTATGACCTCTCTGACAACAGCAGCCTGGTTGTAGGAGACAGAGAGATGGTGGGGATGGTGCCTGCTGTACCCAAAGAGCGCAACGTCATGACACTACAAATAGTTAACATTCTCTCTCTCTCTCTCTCTCTCTCTCTCTCTCTCTCTCTCTCTCTCTCTCTCTCTCTCTCTCTCTCTCTCTCTCTCTCTCTCTCTCTCTCTCTCTCTCTCTCTCTCTCTCAGGTCCTGCCTCACTCTCTTTGACAGTGAGCACCAGTGAGGCCAAAATGGAGGTCCACGAGAACACAGGTAAGAGAGGAGGAGAAGGGATGAATTGTGACAGTTGATGAGCTGTTTCTGCACATCTCTCTCTTTCTCTCTCAGATGCTGTGCTGTCCTGTCAGTTCAAGACAGAGAAGGAGACTAACCCTCGTATTGAGTGGAAGAAGAAAGGGAAGGACATCCACTTTGTTTATTTCGATGGAAAATTCACCGGTGACTAGACCTCATTCCCCCTACATCTCTCCCCCTCTACTCATGTTTGTTATCTCTCTCATCTCTCTACAACCCTTTGGTCCTTGTGGTATTCCAGGATCCTTTGCAGGTCGGGCCAAGATCGAGGGCGCAACGGTGACACTGCATGCCGTTACACAGAAGGACTCTGGGTTGTACCGCTGTGAGGTCAGCGCACCAGCAGACCACACAAACCTAGGAGAGGTCAATGTCACCCTCAACGTACTGGGTGAGCTGCTGTGTGCGTGTGTTAGTAACAATGTCATCCACCCACCCTGTGCCTTTACATTTGAGTAATTTAACACACATTTAACACAGAGCAACTTACAGAAGTGAGTGCAAATATTTTCCTACTTGTATTATTATGGTGCTGTTCCCGTGTTGGACTGGAACCCACAACCCTGGTGTTGCAAGCACCATGCTCTACTAACTGAGACACACAGTTGTCTTGTGTGTTGTCAAATCAAATCAATCACATACACATATTTAGCAAATGTTATTAAGGTGTAGCTAAATGATAAATGTGTTCCTAGCTCCAACGGTGCAGTAGTATCTAACAATTCACAACAAAACACACAAATCTAAAAGTTAAAGAATGGAATTAAGAAATAAGATGGCGCAATGTTGGACTGGCATTGACTAAAATACAGTATATACATATGAAATGAGTAAAATAGTGTGTAAGCGAGGACAGACAGAGTAGTGAGGTGGTGAGGACAGACAGAGTAGTGAGGTGGTGAGGACAGAGAGAGGAGAGATGGAGTGAGGACAGAGAAAGGAGAGACGGAGTGAGTACAGAGGGGGGAGAGATGGAGTGAGGACAGAGGGAGGAGAGACGGAGTGAGGACAGAGGGAGGAGAGATGGAGTGAGGACAGAGGGAGGAGAGACGGAGTGAGTACAGAGGGGGGAGAGATGGAGTGAGGACAGAGGGAGGAGAGACGGAGTGAGGACAGAGGGAGGAGAGATGGAGTAAGGACAGAGGGAGGAGGGATGGAGTGAGGACAGAGAAAGGAGAGACGGAGTGAGGACAGAGGGAGGAGAGATGGAGTGAGGACAGAGGGAGGAGAGACGGAGTGAGGACAGAGGGAGGAGGGATGGAGTGAGGACAGAGAAAGGAGAGACGGAGTGAGGACAGAGGGAGGAGAGATGGAGTGAGGACAGAGGGAGGAGAGATGGAGTGAGAACAGAGGGAGGAGAGACGGAGTGAGGACAGAGGGAGGAGAGATGGAGTGAGGACAGAGGGAGGAGGGATGGAGTGAGGACAGAGAAAGGAGAGACGGAGTGAGGACAGAGAAAGGAGAGACGGAGTGAGGACAGAGGGAGGAGAGATGGAGTGTGGACAGAGGGAGGAGAGACGGAGTGAGGACAGAGGGAGGAGGGATGGAGTGAGGACAGAGAAAGGAGAGACGGAGTGAGGACAGAGGGGGGAGAGACGGAGTGAGGACAGAGAAAGGAGAGATGGAGTGTGGACAGAGGGAGGAGAGACGGAGTGAGGACAGAGAAAGGAGAGATGGAGTGTGGACAGAGGGAGGAGAGACGGAGTGAGGACAGAGGGAGGAGAGATGGAGTGAGGACAGAGGGAGGAGAGATGGAGTGAGGACAGAGGGAGGACTACAGGGAGGGACAGAGGGAGGAGAGACAGGGTGATGACAGAGAGAGGAGAGACAGAGGGATAACAAAAGGGAGGAGAGACAGGGGGATGACAGAGGGAGGAGAGACGGAGTGATGACAGAGGGAGGAGAGACAGAGTGAGGACAGAGGGAGGAGAGACAGGATGATGACAGAGGGAGGAGAGACGGAGTGAGGACAGAGGGAGGACTACAGGGAGGGACAGAGGGAGGAGAGACAGGGTGATGACAGAGAGAGGAGAGACAGAGGGAGAACAAAAGGGAGGAGAGACAGGGGGATGACAGAGGGAGGAGAGACGGAGTGATGACAGAGGGAGGAGAGACAGAGTGAGGACAGAGGGAGGAGAGACAGGATGATGACAGAGGGAGGAGAGACAGAGTGAGGACAGATGGAGGAGAGACAGGGTGATGACAGAGGGAGGAGAGACAGGGTGATGACAGAGGGAGGAGAGACGGAGTGAGGACAGAAGGAGGACTACAGGGTGAGGACAGAGGGAGGAGAGACAGGGTGATGACAGAGAGAGGAGAGACAGAGGGAGGACAGAAGGAGAGACAGAGTGAGGACAAAGGGAGGACAGACGGAGGAGAAACGGAGTGAGGACATAGGAAGGAGAGACAGGTACATGACAGAGGATGGAGATGGAGGAGAGACAGGGTGAGGACAGAGGGAGGAGAGACAGGGTGATGACAGAGTGAGGACAGAGGGAGGAGAGACAGGGTGATGACAGAGGGAGGAGAGACGGACTGAGGACAGAGGGAGGAGAGACAGAGTTATGACAGTGGGAGGAGAGACAGGGTGAGGACAGAGGGAGGACAGAGGAAGGAGAGACAGGGTGAGGACAGAGGGAGGAGAGACAGGGTGAGGACAGAGTGAGGACAGAGGGAGGAGAGACAGGGTGATGACAGAGGGGGGAGAGACGGACTGAGGACAGAGCGAGGAGAGACAGAGTGATGACAGAGGGAGGGTGTATAGTGTGATGTAACGTCATTAACATGCCTTTGATCAGGCATCTGAAGCACCTCCATTACGTGTTACTCACAGTGTGTACATGTGTGTGTGCCTGCGTGTACATGAGTGTGTGTGTTGGCAATCCTGTCCTCCTCCCCCAGTGCCCCCCCACACCCCGTTCTGTGAGGTGCCCAGCTCAGTGCTGTCTGGGGCAGGTGTAGAGCTCCACTGTAAGGACAAACTCAGTGTGCCCCCGCCTACCTTCCTCTGGTACAAAGACAACAGGGCCCTGAACGCCACACACACCCCTAACATCGTCTATAGCATGGACACTGACACGGGAACACTGGTGAGTAACACGAAATGGAGGTGCTTTAGATGCCTGATCAAAGGCATGTTAATGAGGTTACATCACACTATACACCCTCCCTCTCTCATCACCCTGTCTCTCCTCCCTCTGTCATCACCCTGTCTCTCCTCCCTCTGTCTCTCCTCCCTCTGTCCTCACTCCATCTCTCCTCCCTCTGTCATCACCCTGTCCCTCGTCCCTCTGTCCTCCCTCTATCCTCACCCTGTCTCTCCCCCCTCTGTCCTCACCCTGTCACTCCTCCCTCTGTCCTCACTCCATCTCTCCTCCCTCTGTCCCCTCTCTGTCTCTCCTCCCTCTGTCCTCACTCCATCCCTCCTCCCTCTGTCCTCACTCTGTCTCTCCTCCCTCTGTCATCACCCTGTCTCTCCTCCCTCTGTCCTCCCTCTGTCCTCACCCTGTCTCTCCTCTCTCTGTCATCACCCTGTCTCTCCTCTCTCTGTCTTCACCCTGTCTCTCCTCCCTCTGTCCTCACCCTGTCCCTCCTCCCTCTTTCCTCCCTCTATCCTCACCCTGTCTCTCCCCCCTCTGTCATCACTCTGTCTCTCCTCCCTCTGTCCTCACCTTGTCTCTCCCCCCTCTGTCATCACTCTGTCTCTCCTCCCTCTGTCATCACCCCATCTCTCCTCCCTCTGTCCTCACTCCCTCTCTCCTCCCTCTGTCCTTACCCCCTCTCTTCTCTCTCTGTCCTCACCACCTCACTACTCTGTCTGTCCTCACCACCTCACTACTCTGTCTGTCCTCGCTTCCTCTCTTCTCTATCTGTCCTCACCCCCTCTCTCCTCTCTCTGTGTGTCTCTGGAGCAGAAGATTAAGAGTGTGTCCAAGGCCGACTCAGGCCAATACCGCTGTGAAGTGTCCAATCGCGTGGGGGCGTCCAAAAGCTCTGTGGCCCATCACATGAAGGTCATAGAATGTACGTACAATCCAGTGTGTCTGTGTGTGTGTCTGTGTGTGTGTCTGTGTGTGTGTGTGTCTGTGTGTGGGTCTGTGTGTGTCTGTGTGTCTGTGTGCGTCTGTGTGTGTGTGTGTCTGTGTGTGTGTGTGTGTGTCTGTGTGTGTGTGTGTGTGTGTCTGTGTGTGTCTGTGTGTGTGTGTCTGTGTGTGTGTGTGTGTGTGTCTGTGTGTGTCTGTGTGTGTGTCTGTGTGTGTGTGTGTCTGTGTGTGTCTGTGTGTGTGTCTGTGTGTGTGTGTGTCTGTGTGTGTCTGTGTGTCCGTGTGTGTGTCTGTGTGCGTCTGTGTGTGTCCGTGTGTGTGTCTGTGTGCGTCTGTGTGTGTGTCTGTCTGTGTGTCTGTGTGTGTGTCTGTGTGTGTGTCTGTGTGTGTGTGTCTGTGTGTGTCTGTGTGTGTGTCTGTGTGTGTGTGTGTCTGTGTGTGTCTGTGTGTGTGTCTGTGTGTGTGTGTCTGTGTGTGTGTGTGTGTGTCTGTGTGTCTGTGTGTGTCTGTGTGTGTGTCTGTCTGTGTCTGTGTGTGTCTGTGTGTGTGTCTGTCTGTGTGTGTGTCTGTGTGTGTCTGTGTGTGTGTCTGTGTGTGTCTGTGTGTCTGTGTGTGTGTCTGTGTGCGTCTGTGTGTGTGTGTCTGTGTGTGTGTCTGTGTGTGTCTGTGTGTGTGTCTGTGTGTGTGTCTGTGTGTGTGTGTGTGTGTGTGTGTGTGTGTGTGTGTCTGTGTGTATGTATGTCTGTGTCTGTGTGTGTGTGTGTGTGTGTGTGTGTGTGTGTGTGTGTGTGTGTGTGTGTGTGTGTGTGTGTGTGTGTGTGTGTGTGTGTGTGTGTGTGTGTGTGTGTGTGTGTGTGTGTGTGTGTGTGTGTGTGTGTGTCTGTCTGTGTGTGTGTGTGTCTGTGTGTGTGTCTGTGTGTGTGTGTGTGTGTGTGTGTCTGTGTGTGTGTCTATTTGTGTGTCTGTGTGTGTCTGTCTGTGTGTGTGTCAGTGTGTGTGTCTGTGTGTGTGTCTGTATGTGTCTGTGTGTGTGTCTGTGTCTGTGTGTCTGTGTGTGTGTCTGTGTGTGTGTCTGTCTGTGTGTCTGTGTGTGTGTCTGTGTGTGTCTGTGTGTGTGTCTGTGTTTGTTTGTGTGTGTGTCTGTGTGTGTGCTCCAGAATGTTTGTGGGTTTGTGGAAATTGGAACACTTTCTGTCTTTTCTTCCTCATCTCTTCTCTCCAATCATTCTTCATCCTTCATCCTTCTCCAATCATCCTTCATCCTTTTCCAATCATCCTTCATCCTTCTCCAATCATCCTTAATCCTTTTCCAATCATCCTTCATCCTTCTCCAATCATCCTTCATCATTTTCCAATCATCCTTCATCCTCCAATCATCCTTCATCCTTCTCCAATCATCCTTCATCCTTTTCCAATCATCCTTCATCCTCCATTCATTCCTTCATCCTTCTCCAATCATCCTTCATCCTTTTCCAATCATCCTTCATCCTTCTCCAATCATCCAATCATCCTTCATCCTCTCTCTGTTCTCTCTTGACTCCTGTCCCCTCTGCCGGGTAGGAGCATTGGTCCAGTAACCGAAAGGTTGCTGGATCGAATCCTCGATCTGACAAGGTAAAAATCTTTCGTTCTGCACCTGAGCAAGTCAGTTAACCCATTGTTCCCCAGGTGCCGATGAGGTGGATGTCGATTAAGGCAGCCCCCCACACCTCTCTGATTCAGAGGGGTTGGGTTAAACACAGAAGACACATTTAATTTGAAGGCATTCAGTTGTACAACTGACTAGGTATCCCCTTTCCCCTTTCTTCATCCCTCTCTCCCTCTGTCCCCCCTCCTTCAGATCCGTTGAGCATGACGACACTGATAGCTGGAGCTGTAGGCCTCTTCCTGCTCATCCTCATATGCTGCCTGGATGTGTGTCTCCCATTGACAGGGCTGCTGCAAAAAGGGTGAGTACATCACCACACAGACTATATGTGCTTGTGGCCGACTGATACAATTAAGCAATAAGGCACGAGGGGGTGTGGCATATGGCCAATATGCCACGGCTAAAGGATGTTCTTAGGCCCAACACAACGTGGAGTGCCTGGATACAGCCCTTAGCCGTGGTATAATGGCCATATACCACAAACCCCCGAGGTGCTTTATTGTTATTATAAACTGGATACCAACGTAATTAGAGCAGTAAAAATAAGTGTTTAGTCATACTCGTGGTATACGGTCTGATATACTACTGCTGTCAGCCAATCAGCTTTCAGGGCTCAGACCACCCAGTTTACAATGAAAAATATTTTCTAATTGTCCTGTTCCTCTTCTTTCTTCATGCTTGCCAAGAGGAGCAGGAAGGAAGCAGGTCAGTATTTCAGACAACCATTCTGTCAGCTTCTTATTGTGTGGCTGATGTGTATGCATGTTATAGTTACATGTGCAATCATATGTTCAAACCTATATATATGTGTGTATGTTGTGTGAAACTGTACCTCTTGCACATGTAACTATAACATGCATACACATCAGCCACACAATAAGAAGCTGACAGAATGGTTGTCTGAAATACTGACCTGCTTCCTTCCTGCTTCCTCTTGGCAAGCATGAAGAAAGAAGAGGAACAGGACAATTAGATATATATATATATACAGTGGGGCAAAAAAGTATGTAGTCAGCCACCAATTGTGCAAGTTCTCCCACTTAAAAAGATGAGAGAGGCCTGTAATTGTCATCATAGGTACACTTCAACTATGACAGACAAAATGAGAAACAAAATCCAGAAAATCACATTGTATGATTTTTTATTAATTTATTTGCAAAACTATAGTTTTGGCAAGTCGGTTAGGACATCTACTTTGTGCATGACACAAGTAATTTTTCCAACAAATGTTTACAGACAGATTATTTCACTTACTGTATCACAATTCCAGTGGGTCAGAAGTTTACAAACACTAAGTTGACTGTTCCTTTAAACAGCTTGGAAAATAAATAAAAATTATGTCATGGCTTTAGAAGCTT
>NC_060181.1:85826156-85858656 GCF_021184085.1 Oncorhynchus gorbuscha | reverse complement strand
TTAACCGCTCAGCACGAGAAAACAGTTTGCGAGGCATCAGTATTACATCACGCTGAGAAAACAGACTTTACACCAGGCAGCAGCATCACAATAGACTTCGATCAAGGCTCCTGAGACATTACATCTGGTGTGTATTCACCGAGGTGAAACATTCATAAACATATCATTGGAATACCGGAGCTCTATGTTCAGAACATTTGCAGATATGAATGCAAATTGTATTTGTATTTATTAAGGATCCCCTTTAGCTACTGCCAAGGCAGCAGCTACTCTTCCTGGGGTCCAGAAACTTTAAGGCACTTATATACAATAAAAAGTATTACATGTCATATCTACCACATATCTACAGTACAAAATCCATGTGTACGTGTGTGTAGAGTGTGTGTTATCATGCATATGTGTATGTGTGTGTCTTTTCACAGTCCACAGTGTTCCATAACCTGTATTTGTATCTGTTTAAAAAAAAACTGATTCTACTGCTTGCATCAGTAACCTGATGTGGAATAGAGTTCCATGTAGTCATGGCTCTATGTACAGTAGTACTGTGCACCTCCCATAGTCTGCTCTGGACTTGGGGATTGTGAAGAGACCTCTGGTGGCATGTCTGTAATGAATAGAGCTGACATGATGCCCAATTGAGTTCTGCATGACTGAATATCATATCTGTTTTATACTGAACAAAAATATAAACGAGGCTTGTAAGGTGTTGGTCCCATGTTTCATGAACTAAAGTAAAAGATCACAGAAATGTTCAATATGCACAAGCTTATTTCTCTCAAATTTTGCACACACATTTGTTTACATCCCTGTTACTGAGCATTCTTCCTTTGCCAAGACAATCATCAGTAAGCTAATTAAACAGCATGATCATTACACAGGTGCACCTTGTGCTGTGGACAATAAAAGGCCGCTCTAAAATGTGCAGTTTTGTCACAGCAGTGGCATAGTGCTAAGGAGGTTTGCCGGGAGGGAGGAGGAAATGGTGACTTTAATCTGAAAGTGCGGCAAGTGAAGTGTGTGATAAGGAAAATAGTGAAATCAAAGAATGGATCAAAACAAGCAAAAGTTGTAGTAGAAGACAAGGACTGGAATGCATTTCTTATTGGACTGGTTTTTTTTTTTGGACGAGGAGATTTATTTGGGAAATCCATTTGTAATATCGAGGACTGTGAAGAAACCAGTGGGAAAGGTGAATTCAATCAAGGTGACTAGAAGCGGCCTTGTTTTGGTTAATTGTGTTGATGAAGAACAGAGTACACTGGATCTGGCTATATTTCCCACGTCAGAAGTAACGTGTTGGTCTTCGGAGCAGGGCGCCTGCCAAAGGAGTTACATATGGAGTTTCGTTGAATATAGTACCTTAGTCACAAAATCCCAGGAGTGGTCAGTACACATCGCCTGACCCGTATGGTAAATGGAAGGACGGAGAAAAGCCTGTCAATATTATTGTTGTTTGAGGAGACTACCTGAATATGTGAAGCTTGGATATGTGAGGTATGCCGTGAGAGGATTTGTGTGTGGAAATTGTAAAGGACATGGTAACATTTCAAATGTTTTCAGACAGGAGAAGTATGAATTTGAAAAATCTGTGATTGGAAAATGTTGCAACTGTGGTGGGAATCATACTCCGGACTTCCCTGAGTGCCCTGTTAGGGTGAAGGAGGTCAAGGTGTCAAGGATCAGGGCTTCCAATGGATCTCCAATGTGGAGGTGGTGAAGAGTCGAATGGGCAAGGGGCAACACTGTTGAAGATATGTTGGTGGATGCATTGCAACCAGTTGCTAATGTTTTAAGTCAATCGGGTGTTCTGGATACATTCATCGTGAAGAAGGGGGATTTTGTGACATTTAGAGCCACAGTGATTAATATCTAAGAAGTCCAAAATCTGGATATCATTATATCTACAGCCGAGAAGTTTTTGGGGTACCAAGACTTGGCAGAAGCATGGCAGAAACACTACAAGGACTATTTTCACTTGGAAATGTCCAGCCTTCACAAGTGGCTTCTGGGGATCTTCTGTGTTGGGACTTGATTAGAATTAGGTTTTTTACAGAAAAGCAGCTTGATTTTATTTAGTAAATTTTCTTTTTGGTAGTTTGTATGATTTTCTATTTATCTTTACCCAAATGTTTTACTTTTTGGGATCCTTATTATCCATCTGCATGGTAGGTGGCGGAATGCACATCTTAATTGTTGCAAACACCATTATACCATAGAAGAAGAAGCATTTTTATCACACAACACAATGCCATAGATGTCTCAAGTTTTGAGGGAGTGTACAATTGGCATGCAGACTGCAGAAATGTCTACCAGAGCTGTTGCCAGATAATTGAATGTTCATTTCTCTATCATAAACCGCTTCAACGTTATTTTAGAAAATTTGGCAGTATGTTCAACCGGCCTCACAACCGCAGACCATGTGTAACCACGCCAGCCCAGGATCTCCACATCCGGCTTCTTCACCTGCAGGATGGTCTAAGACACCGGACAACTGATAAAACTGTGGGTTTGCACAAGCGAAGAATGTCTGCACAAACTGTCAGAAACTGTCTCAGGGAAGCTCATCTACATGCTCGTTGTTCTCACCAGGGTCTTGAACTGACTGCAGTTCGGCGTCGTAACTGACTTCAGTGGGAAAATGCTCACATTCGATGGCCACTGGCACGCTGGAGAAGTGGGTTCTTCACAGTTTCAACTGGTCTGGGCAGATGGCAGACAGTGTGTATGGAGTCATGTGAGAGAGCGGTTTGCTGATGTTAGCAAACCATTCTCTGGAGTATGTTCTTGTGAGGGCGAGAATGTTTAAAACATCACATATGATAAGCATTCGCACTTCCCATAGCGTATTACCTCACGCTGCATATCTCCATTCACTGAACCTTCTTCCAGCCAGGACAATGGCAACAATAAACTTCAAACAAGATATACACAAAGCAAACATTTTACTTCATAATTACCAGCAAGCTCTATGATGTGAATCGTAATAATCGAGCAATCCAGATAGTTAAACAGGCTAAAATGACCTTAAACCAATGGTATACAAGGTAGATGTACATTGTTCATGGGTAGCTAACTACCAATTCTTTGTGGCTAGCTAGCTAGCCAGTTAGCTCTATTGACTTATGATGGACTTACTCTTTCACTGAACCTTCTTCCAGCCAGGACAATGGCAATAGAGACCAAACAAGATATACACAAAGCAAATGTTTTACTTCATAACTATCAGCTAGCTATATGTGTATCATAATAATGTAGCTAACCAGCTAGTTAAACAGGCAACAATGACCTAAAACTAATGGGTAGATGTCAATTATTCATGGGTAGCTAGCTAGAAAACAATTTGTTGTGGATATCTGGCTAGCTAACAGTAGTAGCTAGCCGGTTAACCCAATTGAATTACTATAGGCTTGCAATTTATGCACACTACAGTGGGTATCGTAGGCAGGTTAACATGGCTCAAATAATGGCCGCCATTGACTTCAAGGAATGTAGAAAACATTTTTACGTGGTTGCTTCATATTTCTGTGCATACTTTCCGTTGAAGCTTGCCTGCTTCAAAATATGTACAAACAATTGTTTGATTTGGACTCATCCTTCGACTCTCCTGTGCTCCAATTTGCGTGCTCTGAGCATGGTAGTTTTCATTTTGATAAATACCCCTTGTCGCTGAGAATATTCTCCTTATTGAAACAGGTGGCACAATACACACATCTTCTGACACACTCCTCTTTCACAGTTCCTATTTTCACTTTCATGTTTAAAATAAACTGGTAGTGTTCTTGTCGAGACCTCACACGCACTCACACACAGACTCATGAGCACACACACAACAACTCACAAAGATATTCACATACACATACAGGTGCAATCAGAATGTATTCAGACCCTCTTTTCCACATTTTGTTACATTACAGCTTTATTCTAAAATAGATTTTTTTAAATGTCCTCATCAATCTACACACAATACACGATAATGACAAACCGAAAACAGGTTTTGATAGATTTTTGCCAATTACATACGGTTTCAGAACCTTTCCTATGAGACTCGAAATTGAGCTCAGGTGCGTCCTGTTTCCATCAACTTGATTGGAGTCCACTTGTGGTAAATTCAATTTATTGGACATTATTTGGAAAGGGACACACCTATATAAGGTCCTACAGTTGACAGTGCATTTCAGAGCAAAAACCAAGCTATGAGCACAAATAAATTCTCCATAGTGCTCCGAGACAGGATTGTGTCGAGGCACAACTCTTTGGGGAAGGGTACCAAAACATTCCTGCAGCATTGAAGGTCCCCAAGAACACAGTGGCCTTCATCATTCTTAAATGAAAGAAGTTTGAAATCACCAATTGGGGGTGAAGGGCCTTGGTCAGGGAGGTGATCAAGAACCCAATGGTAACTCTGACAGAGCTCCAGAGTTCCTCTGTGGAGCTGGAATAAACTTCCAGAAGGACAACCATCTCTGCAGCACTCGACCAATCAAGCCTTTATGGTAGAGTGGCCAGACGGAAGCCACTCCACAGTAAAAAGCACATGACAGCCCACTTGGAGTTTGCCAAAAGGCACCTAAAGGACACTCAGACCATGAGAAACAAGATTCTCTGGTCTGATGAAACCAAGATTGACCTCTTTGGCCTGGAGGAAACCTGGCACCATCCCTACGGTGAAGCACGGTGGTGGCAGCATCATGTTGTGGGAATGTTTTTCAGCGGCAAATTGATTTATATAGCCCTTCGTACATCAGCTTATATCTCAAAGTGCTGTACAGAAACCCAGCCTAAAACCCCAAACAGCAAGCAATGCAGGTGTAGAAGCACGGTGGCTAGGAAAAACTCCCTAGAAAGGGGCTGGAAGACTAATCAGGATTGAGGGAATGATGAACGGAGTAAAGTACAGAGAGATCATTGATGAAAACCTGCTCCAGAGGGCTCAGGACCCCGGACTGGGGAGAAGGTTCACCTTCCAACAGGATAACGACCCTAAGAACACAGTCGAGACAATGCAGGATTGGCTTCAGGACAAGTCTCTGAATGTCCTTGAGTGGCCCAGCCAGAGCCCGGACTTGAACCCGATCGAACATCGCTGGAGAGACCTGAAAATAGCTGTACAGCGACGCTCCAAATCCAGCCATAACAAAGAGGTTGAATACATTTCAGTTTACATTTTTTATTGTTAGTAAAAGTGTATAAAGACATTATTCCACTTTGACGTTATGGGGTAGTATGTGTAGGCCTTGTGACAAAAACAAATCTACATTTAATCCATTTGAAATTCAGGCAGGAACACAACAAAATGTGGAAAAAGTCAAGAGGTGTGAATACTTTCTGAAGACACTGTATGTGCAGCCTATTAATAGAAACCAGAACTGAGCTAAGATACTGAGGCAACTCAACATTAGGAAGCTGTTATTAATGTTTTGTACACTCCCCTATGTTCCCTCATCTCCCCATAACTCTAACCTCTCTCCCTCATGCCCATATCCCCTCTCCCCCATCACTCACCGCTCTCTCTCACCCCTGTGTACCCTCACCTCCCCATCATCACTAACTACCCCACTACCTCACCCCTCTGGCCCTCATCCCCTATAGTCCAAACCCCATCAGCCCAGCTCCATCCTCTGTCCTTTACTTCCTCATGCCTTAAAGCTGACATCCCTAAAGGGGACACAGCACCACTGCCTCACCCCTCTGCCCCTCATCCCCTACAGTCCAAACCTCATCAGCCCAGCTCCATCCTCTCTCCTTCACTTCCTCATGCCTTAAAGCTGACATCCCTAAAGGGGACACAGCACTACTGTTCTCCCAGGTTCTTATTTTTGTTTTGTTGGTGAAAGAAGCATCCAGCATCGTGGAGGGAAAATAGTTGCAGTAAATATTCTGATGTTCTATCGCCAGCGTGATGATGTCAGATGGAAGAAAATGGCAGTTTCACCAACTACGGATTTCAGCTTCAAAGCTAGAGTCCTTAGTTGCTGCATCCGTTTTGGGATTTTTAAATGAATTATATATACCCATTGATTATTGAAGAATATAACTTATAAATGCCTCATGAGCTTAGTTCAACTGTCATACCTAGGGTTGCAAAGCTACCGGTCATTTACCAAAGTTAACATAATCTTCTGTTATTTTGGTTATTTACAGAACATCTATTGGAATTTATGGTAACTTTGGAAATTTATACTTGAAAAACTTAAACAAAATATATATTCATATATAGTATGTATTATTTTTTGTTGATCTGTGTCCATATTGTCCATGAGGTTTTACTAGATAGACCATATGGTTCAAGAGAAATAGCCCAATTAATGAGAACAGCATCTAATCAACAATAGTTTCCATTAACTCTGCAACTCTTCCAACTATATACTTTTTTTTCTTCACAACTGCCACCAATTTGATGCCAAAACATTTATAACAAATTAATAATGTTGCAGTTAAATACATAAACGTGTGCATTAAACACCAATAGCATTTATTTTATGGTACATATTTAGGATAATCAAATAAAATCACCTTATTTAATGATTAAATATATTGTACATGTGATAAGGCCACACAGAGAGGCAGAAATCGGAATCTGAAGTATCCAAAAATGATATTAAATTTAATCTTACAAAATTCCAATTTAAACCATAATATTTACCAAAATTCTGGTAGTTTACTGGTAAATGTCAAACGTTTCCAGTAATATCTCAGCTAGTACGTTTGGTTCCTTAGAAGTTGTGGGAATGTACATTTTTGGTTTCCCATTGGTTCTAGGAACAAAGCCACACACACACACACACACACACACACACACACACACACACACACACACACACACACACACACACACACACACACACACACACACACACACACACACACACACACACACACACATTAATTTGCTTAGGTATTGATCAGCAAACACATTTCTTTTTTATAGTGCCACAGCGTCAGTGAGAGTCAAACCTATATATAATAATATATGCCATTTAGCAGACGCTTTTATCCAAAGCGACTTACAGTCATGTGTGCAAACATTCTACGTATGGGTGGTCCCGGGGATCGAACCCACTACCCTGGCGTTACAAGCGCCATGCTCCATGCTGAGCTACAGAAGAACCTATGATCTTCTTTTCTCTATCCAGGATGGAGCTAGCATGATACAAAGCTGATCATTTTAATCTATTTAAACAGACCCCATATTAATATCAGGTGTGGCCAATTAGTGGGCGCAGCCAACACACCTGAACTTGACAAGATAGAGAATAGAGAGAGTTTAGTTGAAAATAGAACAGAATAGATATGTTTAAAAAAAAACATTCTTAGAACATTCTTTACTAATGTTTTCTTGTGTATTTTTATTGAACGTTTTTTGAATGTTCTGAGAACATGACTTTAAATATAACCACAAGGATACCTGCAGAAAACATTATGCTGCAGTACCTTTATTTATCCAGGTAAGAAAAACACCTTGAGGTTAGAAGAACGTTTCTTAACATCCTCGGAACGTTCTAAGATAACTTTAAATCGAACCACGAGGAAACCAGTAGAAAACGTAATGCTGAAGTACTGAAATTCTCACCTAAGAAACATGGTTCTCAGAATGTTATATGCCAGCTGGGTATCCTGTACCATTCCCAGAACATTGTAGGAAGGTTGCATACAAAATAACTGTAGGACAACCACGTTCTTACCAAGCTCTAAGAAACATATGGAATGTTTTGTGCTAGCTGGGATACCTTCCATTTGCAACCCTAGTCGTACCCCATCACAACCCAAAATATATAAGTTTGTTTCCTCCACTGTTTGTAAAGAACATTAAATGTAACAAACACTGTATAGCCTCAAAACAAGGTTAAGACTATACATTTTACATCACAAATGGTCTGCCCTTGCATCCATAGCTTTGTCTATTCATTTGACAGTGGTTACATTTTGCCAACCCCATCCCTTAGATTTTTAGAGAAAGATATGCAGGGAGAACGTATTTTCAGTGAAGGATACGAGCCTGAAGCCACTCCGAAGCATTCTGGAAAGTAACGGACAGCTTTAATGTGTGTGTGTGTGTGTGTGTGTGTGTGTGTGTGTGTGTGTGTGTGTGTGTGTGTGTGTGTGTGTGTGTGTGTGTGTGTGTGTGTGTGTGTCATGTTTTGTCATTTATTATCTTGTCTTGTCCCTGTGCTTCCCATTCTATTCGTTTCCCTCTGCTGGTCTTATTAGGTTCTTTCCCTCTTTCTATCCCTCTCTCTCCCCCTCCCTCTTTCACTCTCTCGCTCTCTCTTCTCTCTATCATTCCGTTCCTGCTCCCAGCTGTTCCTATTCCCCTAATCAATCATTTAGTCTTCCCACACCTGTTCCCGATCCTTTCCCCTGATTAGAGTCCCTATTTCTTCCTTTGTGTTCCGTTCCTGTCCTGTCGGTTCCTTGTCTAGAATTCACCGTGCTGTGTTTGTGTATCGCCCTGTCGTGTCGTGTTTTCCTCAGATGCTGCGTGGTGAGCAGGTGTCTGAGTCTGTCTGGTTCAAGTGCCTTCCCGAGGCAACCTGCTGTTCACCTGCTGTTCAAGATCGAGTCTCCAGTTTGTCCTCGTCATTTCGAGTGAAAGTTGTGTTTTTTGTTTGTATTTACTTTACTGGATTAAAGACTCTGTTTTCGCCAAGTCGCTTTTGGGTCCTCTTTCACCTGCATGACAGAAGGAACCGACCAAGGAATGGACCCAGCGACTTCAGACGCTCGTTACACTGCCGTCGAGATCCAAGGAGCCATGCTCGGCAGACACGAGCAGGAATTGTCTGCTGCTCGCCATGCCGTGGAGAACCTGGCCGCTCAGGTTTCCGACCTCTCTGGACAGTTCCAGAGTCTACGTCTCGTGCCACCTGTTACTTCCTGGCCTGCCGAGCCTCCAGAACCTAGGGTTAATAACCCACCTTGCTACTCCGGGCAGCCCACTGAGTGCCGCTCCTTTCTCACGCAGTGTGAGATTGTGTTCTCTCTCCAACCCAACACATACTCTAGAGAGAGAGCTCGGGTTGCTTACGTCATTTCACTCCTTACTGGCCGGGCTCGAGAATGGGGCACAGCTATCTGGGAGGCAAGGGCTGATTGCTCTAACAAGTTCCAGAACTTTAAAGAGGAGATGATTCGGGTTTTTGACCGTTCAGTTTTTGGTAGGGAGGCTTCTAGGGCCCTGGCTTCCTTATGCCAAGGTGAACGGTCCATAACGGATTATTCTATTGAGTTTCGCACTCTTGCTGCCTCTAGTGAGTGGAACGAGCCGGCGCTGCTCGCTCGTTTTCTGGAGGGACTCCACGCAGTGGTTAAGGATGAGATTCTCTCCCGGGAGGTTCCTTCAGATGTGGACTCTTTGATTGCTCTCGCCATCCGCATAGAACGACGGGTAGATCTTCGTCACCGGGCTCGTGGAAGAGAGCTCGCATCAACGGTGTTTCCCTGCTCCGCATCGCAACCATCTCCCTCCTCTGGCTCAGAGTCTGAGCCCATGCAGCTGGGAGGGATTCGCATCTCGACTAAGGAGAGGGAACGGAGGATCACCAACCGCCTGTGCCTCTATTGCGGAGTTGCTGGACATTTTGTTAATTCATGTCCAGTAAAAGCCAGAGCTCATCTGTAAGCGGAGGGCTACAGGTGAGCGCAACTACTCGAGTCTCTCCATCAAGATCCTGTACTACTTTGTCGGTCCATCTACGCTGGACCGGTTCGGGTGCTACATGTAGTGCCTTGATAGACTCTGGGGCTGAGGGTTGTTTCATGGACGAAGCATGGGTTCGGAAACATGACATTCCTTTCAGAGAGTTAGAGAAGCCTACGCCCATGTTCGCCTTAAGATGGTAGTCATCTTCCCAGTATCAGATTTGAGACACTACCTTTAACCCTCACAGTATCTGGTAACCACAGTGAGACTATTTCTTTTTTGATTTTCCGTTCACCGTTTACACCTGTTGTTTTGGGTCATCCCTGGCTAGTATGTCATAATCCTTCTATTAATTGGTCTAGTAATTCTATCCTATCCTGGAACGTTTCTTGTCATGTGAAGTGTTTAATGTCTGCCATCCCTCCCGTTTCTTCTGTCCCTACTTCTCAGGAGGAACCAGGCGATTTGACAGGAGTGCCGGAGGAATATCATGATCTGCGCACGGTCTTCAGTCGGTCCCGAGCCAACTCCCTTCCTCCTCACCGGTCGTATGATTGTAGTATTGATCTCCTTCCGGGGACCACTCCTCCTCGGGGTAGACTATACTCTCTGTCGGCTCCCGAACGTAAGGCTCTCGAGGATTATTTGTCTGTGTCTCTTGACGCCGGTACCATAGTGCCTTCTTCCTCTCCGGCCGGGGCGGGGTTCTTTTTGTTAAGAAGAAGGACGGTACTCTGCGCCCCTGCGTGGATTATCGAGGGCTGAATGACATAACGGTTAAGAATCGTTATCCGCTTCCCCTTATGTCATCAGCCTTCGAGATTCTGCAGGGAGCCAGGTGCTTTACTAAGTTGGACCTTCGTAACGCTTACCATCTCGTGCGCATCAGAGAGGGGGACGAGTGGAAAACGGCGTTTAACACTCCGTTAGGGCATTTTGAGTACCGGGTTCTGCCGTTTGGTCTCGCCAATGCGCCAGCTGTTTTTCAGGCATTAGTTAATGATGTTCTGAGAGACATGCTGAACATCTTTGTTTTTGTCTATCTTGACGATATCCTGATTTTTTCTCCGTCACTCGAGATTCATGTTCAGCACGTTCGACGTGTTCTACAGCGCCTTTTAGAGAATTGTCTCTACGTAAAGGCTGGAGTGCTCTTTTCATGTCTCCTCCGTTACTTTTCTTGGTTCCGTTATTTCCGCTGAAGGCATTCAGATGGATTCCGCTAAGGTCCAAGCTGTCAGTGATTGGCCCGTTCCAAGGTCACGTGTCGAGTTGCAGCGCTTTTTAGGTTTCGCTAATTTCTATCGGCGTTTCATTCGTAATTTCGGTCAAGTTGCTGCCCCTCTCACAGCTCTTACTTCTGTCAAGACGTGTTTTAAGTGGTCCGGTTCCGCCCAGGGAGCTTTTGATCTTCTAAAAGAACGTTTTACGTCCGCTCCTATCCTCGTTACTCCTGACGTCACTAGACAATTCATTGTCGAGGTTGACGCTTCAGAGGTAGGCGTGGGAGCCATTCTATCCCAGCGCTTTCAGTCTGACGATAAGGTTCATCCTTGCGCTTATTTTTCTCATCGCCTGTCGCCATCTGAGCGCAACTATGATGTGGGTAACCGTGAACTGCTCGCCATCCGCTTAGCCCTAGGCGAATGGCGACAGTGGTTGGAGGGGGCGACCGTTCCTTTTATCGTTTGGACAGACCATAAGAACCTTGAGTACATCCGTTCTGCCAAACGACTTAATGCCCGTCAAGCTCGTTGGGCGTTGTTTTTCGCTCGTTTCGAGTTTGTGATTTCTTACCGTCCGGGTAGCAAGAACACCAAGCCTGATGCCTTATCCCGTCTGTTTAGTTCTTCTGTGGCTTCTACTGATCCCGAGGGGATTCTTCCTTATGGGCGTGTTGTCGGGTTAACAGTCTGGGGAATTGAAAGACAGGTTAAGCAAGCACTCACGCACACTGCGTCGCCGCGCGCTTGTCCTAGTAACCTCCTTTTCGTTCCTGTTTCCACTCGTCTGGCTGTTCTTCAGTGGGCTCACTCTGCCAAGTTAGCTGGTCATCCCGGTGTTCGAGGCACTCTTGCGTCTATTCGCCAGCGCTTTTGGTGGCCGACTCAGGAGCGTGACACGCGCCGTTTCGTGGCTGCTTGTTCGGACTGCGCGCAGACTAAGTCGGGTAACTCTCCTCCTGCCGGTCGTCTCAGACCGCTCCCCATTCCTTCTCGACCATGGTCTCACATCGCCCTAGACTTCATTACCGGTCTGCCTTTGTCTGCGGGGAAGACTGTGATTCTTACGGTTGTCGATAGGTTCTCTAAGGCGGCACATTTCATTCCCCTCGCTAAACTTCCTTCCGCTAAGGAGACGGCACAAATCATTATCGAGAATGTATTCAGAATTCATGGCCTCCCGTTAGACGCCGTTTCAGACAGAGGCCCGCAATTCACGTCACAGTTTTGGAGGGAGTTCTGTCGTTTGATTGGTGCGTCCGTCAGTCTCTCTTCCGGGTTTCATCCCCAGTCTAACGGTCAAGCAGAGAGGGCCAATCAGACGATTGGTCGCATACTACGCAGCCTTTCTTTCAGAAACCCTGCGTCTTGGGCAGAACAGCTCCCCTGGGCAGAATACGCTCACAATTCGCTTCCTTCGTCTGCTACCGGGTTATCTCCGTTTCAGAGTAGTCTGGGTTACCAGCCTCCTCTGTTCTCATCCCAGCTTGCCGAGTCCAGCGTTCCCTCCGCTCAAGCGTTTGTCCAACGTTGTGAGCGCACCTGGAGGAGGGTGAGGTCTGCACTTTGCCGTTACAGGGCACAGACTGTGAGAGCCGCCAATAAACGCAGGATTAAGAGTCCAAGGTATTGTTGCGGCCAGAGAGTGTGGCTTTCCACTCGCAACCTTCCTCTTACGACAGCTTCTCGTAAGTTGACTCCGCGGTTCATTGGTCCGTTCCGTGTCTCCCAGGTCGTCAATCCTGTCGCTGTGCGACTGCTTCTTCCGCGACATCTTCGTCGCGTCCATCCTGTCTTCCATGTCTCCTGTGTTAAGCCCTTTCTTCGCACCCCGTTCGTCTTCCCTCCCCCTCCCGTCCTTGTCGAGAGCGCACCTATTTACAAGGTACATAAGATCATGGACATGCGTTCTCGGGGACGGGGTCACCAATACTTAGTGGATTGGGAGGGTTACGGTCCTGAGGAGAGGAGTTGGGTTCCGTCTCGGGACGTGCTGGACCGTTCACTCATTGATGATTTCCTCCGTTGCCGCCAGGATTCCTCCTCGAGTGCGCCAGGAGGCGCTCGGTGAGTGGGGGGTACTGTCATGTTTTGTCATTTATTATCTTGTCTTGTCCCTGTGCTTCCCATTCTATTCGTTTCCCTCTGCTGGTCTTATTAGGTTCTTTCCCTCTTTCTATCCCTCTCTCTCCCCCTCCCTCTTTCACTCTCTCGCTCTCTCTTCTCTCTATCGTTCCGTTCCTGCTCCCAGCTGTTCCTATTCCCCTAATCAATCATTTAGTCTTCCCACACCTGTTCCCGATCCTTTCCCCTGATTAGAGTCCCTATTTCTTCCTTTGTGTTCCGTTCCTGTCCTGTCGGTTCCTTGTCTAGAATTCACCGTGCTGTGTTTGTGTATCGCCCTGTCGTGTCGTGTTTTCCTCAGATGCTGCGTGGTGAGCAGGTGTCTGAGTCTGTCTGGTTCAAGTGCCTTCCCGAGGCAACCTGCTGTTCACCTGCTGTTCAAGATCGAGTCTCCAGTTTGTCCTCGTCATTTCGAGTGAAAGTTGTGTTTTTTGTTTGTATTTACTTTACTGGATTAAAGACTCTGTTTTCGCCAAGTCGCTTTTGGGTCCTCTTTCACCTGCATGACAGTGTGTGTGTGTGTGTGTGTGTGTGTGTGTGTGTGTGTGTGTGTGTGTGTGTGTGTGTGTGTGTGTGTGTGTGTGTGTGTGTGTGTGTGTGTGTGTGTGTGTGTGTGTGTGTGTGTGTGTGTGTGTGTGTGTGTGTGTGAAATACACTAACGTGTCTATGCTTGTGGGGGAATTGGTTCTATTCATTATTGTTCTATGTTTCCATTTGACTGTGTGTTCAGTTCTGTTTCCTACCATACATCTGTTTTCCACCTGCACAAATGTTTAGCGGTGATCAGTAAGTTTTCTTTTCTCAGTTCTGGTTTCTAATAATATACTGAAGGAGTTATACCCAGTGGTGATTTTAGCATGTAAATCTTGGTTGGGCTTTGATGGATGCATGCCATCATGGACACTACACAACACAACACTTAGCAATACATGAATTGCACTATAACAGTGACAAATGGTGCCCACAAACTGTTAGAGCCGACATAGAGCTGTCCCAACAGAAGAGTCCCAACACCTTACCACTGCTACACCTGGCTTTCAGTGGAGCCTTGTCTGTCAGCGAAACAGTTCATTCAGCCTCATTTACTACCTTTCAAAAAAACAAATGTTTTATCTAACCTTTATTTATCCAGATAAGAAAGACCCTTTAAGGTTAGAAACCTCTTTTAAACATAGCTGATATGTGTCCGTGTGCTCCCTCTCCCGCCTCTAGGTCACCAGGCTGCTCGTTAGGACGCACACCTGTCACCAGTGTTAGGCGCATAATGACACTCATCTGCACTCCATCCCCTCCTTGATTACCTGCCCTATATACACTGCTCGAAAAAATATAGGGAACACTAAAATAACACATCCTGGATCTGAATGAATGAAATATTCTTATTAATTACTTTTTTCTGTACACAGTTGAATGTGCTGAACATAAAATCACACAATTATCAATGGAAATCAAATTTATCAACCCATGGAGGTCTGGATTTGGAGTGGCACTCAAAATTAAAGTGGAAAACCACACTACAGGCTGATCCAACTTTAATGTAATGTCCTTAAAACAAGTCAAAATGAGGCTCAGTAGTGTGTGTGGCCTCCACGTGCCTGTATGACCTCCCTACAATGCCTGGGCATGCTCCTGATGAGGTGGCGGATGGTCTCCTGAGGGATCTCCTCCCAGACCTGGACTAAAGCATCCGCCAACTCCTGGACAGTCTGTGGTGCAACGTGGCGTTGTTGGATGGAGCGAGACATGATGTCCCAGATGTGCTCAATTGGATTCAGGTCTGGGGAACGGGTGGGCCAGTCCATAGCATCAATGCCTTCCTCTTGCAACTGCTGACACACTCCAGCCACATGAGGTCTAGCATTGACTTGCTTTCAGAGGAACCCAGGGCCAACCACACTAGCATATGGTCTCACAAGGGGTCTGAGGAGCTCATCTCGGTCATAAGGTGAATGCACCAATTTGTAAGTCGCTCTGGATAAGAGCGTCTGCTAAATGACTTAAATGTAAATGTTAAATGTAATGGCAGTCAGGCTACCTCTGGTGAGCACATGGAGGGCTGTGCGGCCCCCCAAAGAAATGCCACCCCACACCATGACTGACCCACCGCCAAACCGGTCATGCTGGAAGATGTTGCAGGCAGCAGAACGTTCTCCACGGCATCTCCAGACTCTGTCACGTCTGTCACATGTTCTCAGTGTGAACCTGCTTTAATCTGTGAAGAGCACAGGGCGCCAGTGACGAATTTGCCAATCTTGGTGTTCTCTGGCAAATGCCAAATGTCCTGCACGGTGTTGGGCTGTAAGCACAACCCCCACCTGTGGACGTCGGGCCCTCATACCACCCTCATGGAGTCTGTTTCTGACCGTTTGAGCAGACACATGCACATTTGTGGCCTGCTGGTAGGTCATTTTGCAGGGCTCTGGCAGTGCTCCTCCTGCTCCTCCTTGCACAAAGGCAGAGGTAGCGGTCCTGCCGCTGGGTTGTTGCCCTCCTACGGCCTCCTCCACGTCTCCTGATGTACTGGTCTGTCTCCTGGTAGCGCCTCCATGCTCTGGACTCTAGGATGACAGACACAGCAAACCTTCTTGCCACAGCTCGCATTAATGTACCACCCTGGATGAGTTGTGTGGGTTGTAGACTCCGTCTCATGCTACCACTAGAGTGAAAGCACCGCCAGCATTCAAAAGTGACCAAAACATCAGCCAGGAAGCATAGGAACTGAGAAGTGGTCTGTGGTCACCACCTGCAGAACCACTCCTTTATTGGGGGGTGTCTTGCTAATTGCCTATAATTTCCACCTGTTGTCTATTCCATTTGCACAACAGCATGTGACATTTATTGTCAATCAGTGTTGCTTCCTAAGTGGACAGTTTGATTTCACAGAAGTGTGATTGACTTGGAGTTACATTGTGTTGTTTAAGTGTTCCCTTTATTTTTTTGAGCTGTGTATGTCACTCCCTTTGGTTTCTTCCCCAGGGGTCATTGTTCCTGTATCTGTTTCATGTCAGCGTGCTGTTCGTGGGTCTTGTTTTGTTTATTTATTAAATGTTTTCACTCCCTGAACTTGCTTCCCGACTCTCAGCGCACTCGTTACAGAATGATGGCGGGTTCGGGTGTTGGAGCTACCTGGGAGGCCTCAGACGATTTGTAGGCTCGATAGGCTCCCATGCCGAAGCTAGGTGAACAGGTTCCCGTGCCTCAGCTGAGGCACTCATGGCTGATGAGCACCGATACGTTTTATCTATAATTTCTCTTCATTATCTCTATGAATATGACAAGGATTAAAAAGGATAGATGCCAGTAGATTGTCGACTTGATTCATGATGATTTCTCTTCATTATCTCTATTAATATGACAAGGATTAAAAAGGATTTGCCAGTAGATCGTCGACTTGATTCATGATGACAACTGCTAGTTAAGACTTTGAAAGTAAGATGTTGATCAGTCCAATCAAAGCTACTGTACATATAACGTGATTTGACGTCATTCTATGTGTGGCCAATGACCTCGAGCCTTCTTGGAAGGACACTTGCAATATAACTATGGCGGGACCCAAAGGGCTGAAATTTTGACTGTCTACCCTTAGTAAGCACTTAAACTTGGCGATGACGTACTGTCCCCATGAGTGAGAGAACACTGGGCCAATCACGGCGCAATGCTCCTATTTTCTGCTGGCTCTGCCCCACCTGCCCTGAATGATAGGTCGCCACTGTTCACACCCCTTGACCCCTCCACACCCCTTATTCCACCTTTTGTTGTGTTACAGCCTGAATTTAAAATGTATTAAATATGTTTTGTCACTGCCCTACTCGCAATACCCCCTAAAATGGAAGTGGAATTATGTTTTTCTAAATTTTTATAAATTAATAAAGTCAATAAGTATTCACCACAAAGACCTGGGAGGTTTTCCAATTCCTCGCGAAAAAGGGAATCTATTGGTAGATGGCTTGTACGCTATGTGTGGAAGTCAGGAGATGCTAAATGAGTTTGTGTAAATTAACGTCATTTACCCTGAGACCGACAGTTATTTGCTTGACAATTACCGGCTAACGAAATTCTGTGATCCTCACTGAAGGCATAAGCTACAGCTAGCTAGACAGTACAGTGCAGTGCATACAATGTGGTGAGTAGTTGACACAAAGAGAGAGAAAGACAGTAGTTGAACAGTTTAAAAAATAATAATTTATTCTAAAATGAAGGAGAAACAAGAGCACAATATATTTAGTTGTATTTTTTTTAAACCTTCACTTTCACTTTCACTTGTGAATGCAGCTAGCTAGTTTACTCTACTCAAACACTCGGGTCAAACAGAGAGGGATGCTATGTAAACTAGCTGGCTATGGCTATTCAACACAGGAACGCTTCCAAGTCAAGGTAAGCTTTTGGTTTTATTAATTTATTGCCATCGGGGCCGCCAGTGTAACTGCTAAACTGCATTCTGACTGTACACTGTAATGCATGATTGTAGCAGGGTTACTAACGCGTTAGTTGTAGTATGTTTACAATGACGTGGCAATGATGTAGGCTGTGTGTAGCTATCAGCGATCACAATATGAGGGTTTGGCTTGGAAAGTGTTTTTGGCATGGTCACAGACAGCTGATGTGTTGTACACTGAAGTACACAAACGAAGGGAAAAGGTGAGAAGAGGAGAGTGCACACATAGTTGCGATAAGGAATTATATATACAATGAGCAAACTGATCATGCTGTTTTAATGTGACTGCTATGAAAGTGAACTGTGTTTGCGAGTGATCAGAGGAGTATTCATTCAGCCGATTCTGTTGAAAAACGTTTCTTAAATGGAAGCAAATTAAATTAACCGGAATATACATACCTGAATTTGTCCATTAGAAACTCTCATTTGCAACTTTTGGACAAATGATTACACTCTAGATTAGCTAGATGCGGGCAAGATTGCGCAGGGCAGTATTGAATGTGTCACTGTCTGTCACCTTGATTACTCAAAATTCTCTCGACCTGTGCACCTACATTGTAAACTTTAATTCATAGGCTAGGATGTAGCAACCTCATGATGGGTACAGGGAAAAGTGATTGCATCCATCTTAATATGTTTTCATACTGGTTCCCCATGGGATTCCAACCCTGGCGTTGCAAGCGCCGTGCTCTAACTACTGAGCTACACAGAACCGATTACACTTTGCATGGTGTATCAATACATCCAGTCACTACTACTACTACTCATTTCACAATGAGTCCAAAGGTGACTTTAAAACAGTTTAAAACAGTTACAGAGTTTAATGGCTGTGATAGGACAAAACAGATGATGGATATACAACATTGTAGTAACTCCACAATACGAACCTAATTGACAGAGGGAAAAGAAGGAAGCCTGTACAGAAAAACAATATTCCAAAACATGCATCCTGTTTGCAACAAGGCAAAAATAAAAGGGCAAAGCTGTCATGTTTGTCATTTATTATCATGTCTTGTCCCTGTGCTCCCCATTCTGTTCGTTTCCCTCTGCTGGTCTTATTGGGTTCTTTCCCTCTTTCTATCCCTCTCTCTCCCCCTCCCCCTCTCACTCTCTCGCTCTCTCTTCTCTCTATCGTTCCGTTCCTGCTCCCAGCTGTTCCTATTCCCCTAATCATCATTTAGTCTTCCCACACCTGTTCCCGATCCTTTCCCCTGATTAGAGTCCCTATTTATTCCTTTGTGTTCCGTTCCTGTCCCGTCGGTTCCTTGTTTAGTATTCACTGTGCTGTGATTGTGTTTCGCCCTGTCCTGTCGTGTTTTTTGCCTTCATCAGATGCTGCGTGTGAGCAGGTGTCTCTGTCAACTACGGCCTGCGCCTACCCGAAGCGACCTGCAGTCTGTGGCCGCTTCTCTTGTTATTCCCCTCTACAGACTAGAGGATTTCTGTTATTCCCTGTTTGGACTTGAATAAACTCTGTTTCTGTTAAGTCGCTTTTGGGTCCTCTATCACCAGCATGACAGAAGGAACCGACCAAGGAATGGACCCAGCGACTTCAGACGCTCGTTACACTGCCGTCAAGATCCAAGGAGCCATGCTCGGCAGACACGAGCAGGAATTGTCTGCTGCTCGCCATGCCGTGGAGAACCTGGCCGCTCAGGTTTCCGACCTCTCTGGACAGTTCCAGAGTCTACGTCTCGTGCCACCTGTTACTTCCTGGCCTGCCGAGCCTCCAGAACCTAGGGTTAATAACCCACCTTGCTACTCCGGGCAGCCCACTGAGTGCCGCTCCTTTCTCACGCAGTGTGAGATTGTGTTCTCTCTCCAACCCAACACATACTCTAGAGAGAGAGCTCGGGTTGCTTACGTCATTTCACTCCTTACTGGCCGGGCTCGAGAATGGGGCACAGCTATCTGGGAGGCAAGGGCTGATTGCTCTAACAAGTTCCAGAACTTTAAAGAGGAGATGATTCGGGTTTTTGACCGTTCAGTTTTTGGTAGGGAGGCTTCTAGGGCCCTGGCTTCCTTATGCCAAGGTGAACGGTCCATAACGGATTATTCTATTGAGTTTCGCACTCTTGCTGCCTCTAGTGAGTGGAACGAGCCGGCGCTGCTCGCTCGTTTTCTGGAGGGACTCCACGCAGTGGTTAAGGATGAGATTCTCTCCCGGGAGGTTCCTTCAGATGTGGACTCTTTGATTGCTCTCGCCATCCGCATAGAACGACGGGTAGATCTTCGTCACCGGGCTCGTGGAAGAGAGCTCGCATCAACGGTGTTTCCCTGCTCCGCATCGCAACCATCTCCCTCCTCTGGCTTTGAGACTGAGCCCATGCAGCTGGGAGGGATTCGCATCTCGACTAAGGAGAGGGAACGGAGGATCACCAACCGCCTGTGCCTCTATTGCGGAGTTGCTGGACATTTTGTTAATTCATGTCCAGTAAGAGGCCAGAGCCCATCAGTAAGCGGAGGGCTACTGGTGAGCGCTACTACTCAGGTCTCTTCATCTAGATCTTGTACTACTATGTCGGTCCATCTACGCTGGACCGGTTCGGGTGCTACATGCAGTGCCTTGATTGACTCTGGGGCTGAGGGTTGTTTCATGGACGAAGCATGGGTTCGGAAACATAACATTCCTTTCAGACCGTTAGACAAGCCTACGCCCATGTTTGCCTTAGATGGTAGTCATCTTCCCAGTATCAAATTTGAGACACTACCTTTAACTCTCACAGTATCTGGTAACCACAGTGAGACTATTTCTTTTTTGATTTTCCGTTCACCGTTTACACCTGTTGTTTTGGGTCATCCCTGGCTAGTATGTCATAATCCTTCTATTAATTGGTCTAGTAATTCTATCCTATCCTGGAACGTTTCTTGTCATGTGAAGTGTTTAATGTCTGCCATCCCTCCCGTTTCTTCTGTCCCTACTTCTCAGGAGGAACCTGGCGATTTGACAGGAGTGCCGGAGGAATATCATGATCTGCGCACGGTCTTCAGTCGGTCCCGAGCCAACTCCCTTCCTCCTCACCGGTCGTATGATTGTAGTATTGATCTCCTTCCGGGGACCACTCCTCCTCGAGGTAGACTATACTCTCTGTCGGCTCCCGAACGTAAGGCTCTCGAGGATTATTTGTCTGTGTCTCTTGACGCCGGTACCATAGTGCCTTCTTCTTCTCCGGCCGGGGCGGGGTTCTTTTTGTTAAGAAGAAGGACGGTACTCTGCGCCCCTGCGTGGATTATCGAGGGCTGAATGACATAACGGTTAAGAATCGTTATCCGCTTCCCCTTATGTCATCAGCCTTCGAGATTCTGCAGGGAGCCAGGTGCTTTACTAAGTTGGACCTTCGTAACGCTTACCATCTCGTGCGCATCAGAGAGGGGGACGAGTGGAAAACGGCGTTTAACACTCCGTTAGGGCATTTTGAGTACCGGGTTCTGCCGTTCGGTCTCGCCAATGCGCCAGCTGTTTTTCAGGCATTAGTTAATGATGTTCTGAGAGACATGCTGAACATCTTTGTTTTTGTCTATCTTGACGATATCCTGATTTTTTCTCCGTCACTCGAGATTCATGTTCAGCACGTTCGACGTGTTCTACAGCGCCTTTTAGAGAATTGTCTCTACGTAAAGGCTGAGAAGTGCTCTTTTCATGTCTCCTCCGTTACTTTTCTCGGTTCCGTTATTTCCGCTGAAGGCATTCAGATGGATTCCGCTAAGGTCCAAGCTGTCAGTGATTGGCCCGTTCCAAGGTCACGTGTCGAGTTGCAGCGCTTTTTAGGTTTCGCTAATTTCTATCGGCGTTTCATTCGTAATTTCGGTCAAGTTGCTGCTCCTCTCACAGCTCTTACTTCTGTCAAGACGTGTTTTAAGTGGTCCGGTTCCGCCCAGGGAGCTTTTGATCTTCTAAAAGAACGTTTTACGTCCGCTCCTATCCTCGTTACTCCTGACGTCACTAGACAATTCATTGTCGAGGTTGACGCTTCAGAGGTAGGCGTGGGAGCCATTCTATCCCAGCGCTTCCAGTCTGACGATAAGGTTCATCCTTGCGCTTATTTTTCTCATCGCCTGTCGCCATCTGAGCGCAACTATGATGTGGGTAACCGTGAACTGCTCGCCATCCGCTTAGCCCTAGGCGAATGGCGACAGTGGTTGAGGGGGCGACCGTTCCTTTTGTCGTTTGGACAGACCATAAGAACCTTGAGTACATCCGTTCTGCCAAACGACTTAATGCCCGTCAAGCTCGTTGGGCGTTGTTTTTCGCTCGTTTCGAGTTTGTGATTTCTTACCGTCCGGGTAGCAAGAACACCAAGCCTGATGCCTTATCCCGTCTGTTTAGTTCTTCTGTGGCTTCTACTGATCCCGAGGGGATTCTTCCTTATGGGCGTGTTGTCGGGTTAACAGTCTGGGGAATTGAAAGACAGGTTAAGCAAGCACTCACGCACACTGCGTCGCCGCGCGCTTGTCCTAGTAACCTCCTTTTCGTTCCTGTTTCCACTCGTCTGGCTGTTCTTCAGTGGGCTCACTCTGCCAAGTTAGCTGGTCATCCCGGTGTTCGAGGCACTCTTGCGTCTATTCGCCAGCGCTTTTGGTGGCCGACTCAGGAGCGTGACACGCGCCGTTTCGTGGCTGCTTGTTCGGACTGCGCGCAGACTAAGTCGGGTAACTCTCCTCCTGCCGGTCGTCTCAGACTGCTCCCCATTCCTTCTCGACCATGGTCTCACATTGCCTTAGGCTTCACTACCGGTCTGCCTTTGTCTGCGGGGAAGACTGTGAGAGCCGCCAATAAACGCAGGATTAAGAGTCCAAGGTATTGTTGCGGCCAGAGAGTGTGGCTTTCCACTCGCAACCTTCCTCTTACGACAGCTTCTCGTAAGTTGACTCCGCGGTTCATTGGTCCGTTCCGTGTCTCCCAGGTCGTCAATCCTGTCGCTGTGCGACTGCTTCTTCCGCGACATCTTCGTCGCGTCCATCCTGTCTTCCATGTCTCCTGTGTTAAGCCCTTTCTTCGCACCCCCGTTCGTCTTCCCTCCCCCTCCCGTCCTTGTCGAGAGCGCACCTATTTACAAGGTACATAAGATCATGGACATGCGTTCTCGGGGACGGGGTCACCAATACTTAGTGGATTGGGAGGGTTACGGTCCTGAGGAGAGGAGTTGGGTTCCGTCTCGGGACGTGCTGGACCGTTCACTCATCGATGATTTCCTCCGTTGCCGCCAGGATTCCTCCTCGAGTGCGCCAGGAGGCGCTCGGTGAGTGGGGGGTACTGTCATGTTTGTCATTTATTATCATGTCTTGTCCCTGTGCTCCCCATTCTGTTCGTTTCCCTCTGCTGGTCTTATTGGGTTCTTTCCCTCTTTCTATCCCTCTCTCTCCCCCCCCCTCTCACTCTCTCGCTCTCTCTTCTCTCTATCGTTCCGTTCCTGCTCCCAGCTGTTCCTATTCCCCTAATCATCATTTAGTCTTCCCACACCTGTTCCCGATCCTTTCCCCTGATTAGAGTCCCTATTTATTCCTTTGTGTTCCGTTCCTGTCCCGTCGGTTCCTTGTTTAGTATTCACTGTGCTGTGATTGTGTTTCGCCCTGTCCTGTCGTGTTTTTTGCCTTCATCAGATGCTGCGTGTGAGCAGGTGTCTCTGTCAACTACGGCCTGCGCCTACCCGAAGCGACCTGCAGTCTGTGGCCGCTTCTCTTGTTATTCCCCTCTACAGACTAGAGGATTTCTGTTATTCCCTGTTTGGACTTGAATAAACTCTGTTTCTGTTAAGTCGCTTTTGGGTCCTCTATCACCAGCATGACAAAAGCAATTGACTTTTTGTCCTGAATACAACGTGTTATGTTTGGGCCAAATCCAATACAAAACACTACTGAGTACCTCTCTCCATATTTTCAAGCTTAGTGGTGGCTGCATCATATTATGGGTATTCTTGTAATCGTAACGACTGGGGAGTTTTTCAGGATAAAAAAAAACCTGGAATGGAGCTAAGTGCAGCCAAAATCCTAGTAGAAACCCTGGTTCAGTCTGCTTTCCACCAGACACTGGGAGATGAATTCACCTTTCAGCAGAACAATAACCTGAAACACAAGGCCAAATCGACACTGGAGTTGCATACAGTGAATGTTCCTGAGTGGCCGAGTTACAGTTTAGACTTAAATCTACTGAAAATCTATGGAAAGACCTGAAAATTGTTGTCTAGCAATGATCAACAACCAATTTGACAGAGCTTGAAGAATTTTGAAAATAATAATCGATAAATGTTGCACAATCTAGGTGAGGAAAGCTCTTAGAGACCTAACCAGAAAGTCTCACAGCTGTAATCACTGCCAAAGGTGCATCTACAAAGTATTGACTCAGGGGTGTGAATACTTACAGTACCAGTCAAAAGTTTGTACACACCTACTCATCCAAGGGTTTTTCTTAATTTTTACTATTTTCTACACCTCCAGGATGTGTAAGGACTATTTGACCAAGAAGGAGAGTGATGGAGTGCTGCATCAGATGACCTGGCATCCACAATCACCCAACCTCAACCCAATTTAGATGGTATGGGATGAGTTGGACCACAGAGTGAAGGAAAAGCAGCCAACAAGTGCTCAGCATATGTGGCAACTCCTTCAAGATGGTTGGAAAAACATTCCAGGTGAAACTGGTTGAGAGAATGCCAAGAGTTTACAAAGCTGTCATCAAGGCAAAGGGTGGCTACTTTGAAGAATCTCAAATATAACATAGATTTTCAATTGTTTAACACTTTTTTGGTTACTACATGATTCCATATGTGTTATTTCATAGGTTTGATGTCTTCACTATTATTCTACAATGTAGAAAATAGTCCAAATTAAGAAAAACCTTTGAATTAGTAGATGTGTCCAAACTTTTGACTGGTACTGTTCGTAATTGAGATAATTCTGTATTTCATTTTCAATACATTTGCAAAATGGGGTATTGTGTGTAGATGGCTGAGAAAAAAAGTATATTTAATCCATTTTGAATTCAGGCTGTAACACAACGAAATGTGGAAAAAGTCAAGGTGTGTGATTAATTTCTGAAAGAATTGTATACACTGAGTATACCAGACATTAGGAACACCTTGTGTCCTCAGAACAGCCCCAATTCATCGGGGCATGGACAAGGTGTCCAAAGCGTTCCACAGGGATGCTGGCCCATGTTGACTCCAATGCTTCCCACAGTTGTGTCAAGTTGGCTGGATGTCCTTTGGGTGGTGGACCACACACACACACACACACACACACACACACACACACACACACACACACACACACACACACACACACACACACACACACACACACACACACACACACACACACACACACACACACACACACACACACACACACACACCTCCCCAGCTGCCGATATGGAGATTGGCTCACATATTGATTACAGTTTTTTTACAATCACTTTGGCACTAATTTCGGGACCTTGATGCCATTTTTCAAAACTCTAGACACAAAACTCACAACCAATGATCAAAATGTGTAACGACGTTCGTCTGTTGAAGAAAGAGAGTCGGACCGAAATGCAGCGTGTTGGTTACTCATGACTTTAATGAAAGAAAACGCGGTGATGAAATATCTGAAACTAAATGCAAAAAACAACAAACCGTGAAACTATTACAGCCTATCTGGTGACTACAACACAGAGACAGGAACAATCACCCATGAAATACAAAGCGAAACTCAGGCTACCTAAATACGGTTCCCAATCAGAGACAACGATAAGCACCTGACTCTGATTGAGAATCGCCTCAGGCAGCCAAGCCTAACAACACCCCTAATCAGCCGCGATCCCAAATAATACAAACCCCAATACGAAAACAACATATAAACCCATGTCACACCCTGGCCTACCCAAACATATAACAAAAACACAAAATACAATGACCAAGGCGTGACAAAATGCAAATTTTTCTAAACTCTAACACTTTTTCCAATTGCTTGGATACAATACACAGGAAGCTAAGATAATTTGTTAATTGAACTAAAATCACCTGTTCAAAATGACACAACTTAACATCAATGTATTACCATTTCAAAATGCAATTCACACATTACATCTGAGATGACTGTCTATTCATTTCATTACAATGATCTAACTATCAATTGATACAACTGCTCAAAATGATAAGTAACTGTTGCATTACTCTTAATGCATAGTTTTATGGAAACTGACGAACAATATTCCATGTTTAGATCATGAAAGTTCCAGGATAACGAGATCCATTGACACCAATTACCGTGGAACATGAACCAATTGGACTACATTATCTATGGATGTAATCATCATTTCATCATCATTCTTTATCAGACACTGTTTCTATGGTCCCATGTACTTCTCCAGACCATGTTTTCAGATTTGACATTACTGTACACTCACCGGTACTGAGTACGACCCCCTATATAGTACTGAGTACGACCCCCTTTTGCCTCCACAACAGCCTGAATTATTCACGGTGTTGTACGTTAAGAGATGCCCTTCTGCACACCACTGTTTTAAACAGCTGTTATTTGAGAATTTGTGGCCTTTCTGTTAGCTTGATGGAATGAGTCTGGACATTCTCCTTTGACCTCTCTCATTAACAAGGTGTTTTTGCCCACAGAACTGCTGCTCACTGAATGTGTTTTGTTTATTGCACCATTATCTGTAAACTCTAGAGACTGTAGTGCGTAAAAATCCCAGGAAGGCATCTGTTTCTGAGATGCTGGAACCACCATGTGTGGCATCAACAATCATACCACAGTCAAAGTTGCTTAGATTACGCATCTTGCCTGTTCTAGTGTTTGGTCGAACAACATCTAAAGCTACTAAAATATTTAATGATTGTACGAACAACTACACAGCGAAACTATTTGTATCTTGTGTGTGGGTGATCTAAATTAATGTTCCTATGGTATTTCATGATAAATGAGTTATTTGAACCAATGATTCTGCAAGTGCAAGGTTTCTTTAGCGATATGAATGCACAATACAATGTTTTGAACATTGGACAGCCTGTGTTACAAGTGATGACCGTTTTGAGTTTTGTGTCTAGAGTTTGGAAAATGAACATAAGGTTTTGAAATTAGTCTAACTGTCTTCTTCTTCCCCTGACGAGGAGGAGTAAGTAGGAAGGATCGGAGGACCAATGCGCAGCGTGGTAAGTGTCCATCTTTTTAATAAAATAAATGAACACTGAACAAAAACAACAAAGTGAACTAACGAAACAGTTCTGTCTGGTGCAGAAACAAACACTCAACAGAAAATAATCACCCACAACTCAAGGGTGAAAACAGACTACCTAAGTATGGTTCTCAATCAGGGAGAACGATTGACAGCTGCCTCTGATGGAGTACCATACCACGCCAAACACAGAAATCCCAAATCATAGAAAAAAGAACATAGACAACCCACCCAACTCACTAAAACAAAGACTAAACAAAAGAACTAAGGTGTTAAAAACTGTAAAGTGTCCCCACCTAATCATTACAAGCTTCACCCATGTGCTTCCAAATTAAGATTTACAACACTTTCGGATTTGAAATGAAATGTCATGTGAGAGAGTCTCTGTCTCTCTTTTGTGTGTGTGTGTGTGTTTGTGTGTGTGTGTGTGTCATAAAAGTAGAAGTTCAACTTTAACTTTAAGAAGTTGAAGTTGACCAGATTACATAGATTGTGCTGAGCGATTACTACTTTCTGGGGTCGGTTCAGTTTCGGTTCTTTTATTTTAAAAGTTTAGATTATTTCTTTAGACATTAAATGTACTCTGCATTATGTGGGTTGAATGCTGTAACAACTCATTAAATGTACTCTGCATTATGTGGGTTGAATGCTGTAACAACTCATTAAATGTACTCTGCATTATGTGGGTTGAATGCTGTAACAACTCATTAAATGTACTCTGCATTATGTGGGTTGAATGCTGTAACAACTCATTAAATGTACTCTGCATTATGTGGGATGAATGCTGTAACAACTCATTAAATGTACTCTGCATTATGTGGGATGAATGCTGTAACAACTCATTAAATGTACTCTGCATTATTGAATGCTGTAACAACTCATTAAATGGCATTATGTGGGATGAATGCTGTAACAACTCATTAAATGTACTCTGCATTATGTGGGTTGAATGCTGTAACAACTCATTAAATGTACTATGCATTATGTGGGATGAATGCTGTAACAACTCATTAAATGTACTATGCATTATGTGGGATGAATGCTGTAACAACTCATTAAATGTACTATGCATTATGTGGGATGAATGCTGTAACAACTCATTAAATGTACTATGCATTATGTGGGATGAATGCTGTAACAACTCATTAAATGTACTATGCATTATGTGGGTTGAATGCTGTAACAACTCATTAAATGTACTCTGCATTATGTGGGTTGAATGCTGTAACAACTCATTAAATGTACTCTGCATTATGTGGGTTGAATGCTGTAACAACTCATTAAATGTACTCTGCATTATGTGGGATGAATGCTGTAACAACTCATTAAATGTACTCTGCATTATGTGGGATGAATGCTGTAACAACTCATTAAATGTACTCTGCATTATGTGGGATGAATGGTGTAACAACTCATTAAATGTACTCTGCATTATGTGGGTTGAATGCTGTAACAACTCATTAAATGTACTATGCATTATGTGGGATGAATGCTGTAACAACTCATTAAATGTACTCTGCATTATGTGGGATGAATGCTGTAACAACTCATTAAATGTACTCTGCATTATGTGGGATGAATGCTGTAACAACTCATTAAATGTACTCTGCATTATGTGGGTTGAATGCTGTAACAACTCATTAAATGTACTCTGCATTATGTGGGATGAATGCTGTAACAACTCATTAAATGTACTCTGCATTATGTGGGTTGAATGCTGTAACAACTCATTAAATGTACTCTGCATTATGTGGGATGAATGCTGTAACAACTCATTAAATGTACTCTGCATTATGTGGGATGAATGCTGTAACAACTCATTAAATGTACTCTGCATTATGTGGGTTGAATGCTGTAACAACTCATTAAATGTACTCTGCATTATGTGGGTTGAATGCTGTAACAACTCATTAAATGTACTCTGCATTATATGGGATGAATGGTGTAACACAGAATAAAACAATGAATGAAAGTAGTGACTGCCCATTACTACTTATGACTTATGAACCATCATTTATTCACATTACTTTAATAAGATATTTGTTTTATTTGATGACTTTATTATTTCATTTCAAGTCTCTATAGAGCTGCTGCCTATGCTGTCTGACAAAATCACTATTTGAGTAGTTATTCAAAGTAAATAAGACATACTTTTATGACTGCTGAATGCCAACTATCAATCACTTAGTTTTGTATTATTGTTGAGTTGGCAAAGCAACTGCTTTCTATCCTCACCATCAAGCAATCTCTCTCGGCAACGGATTGTCGTCATTGTAGTTAATGACCACTTTTTCTGCGCTAAACTATGTAGAATATTGGCCTGTTGGAAACTACAACTCCCTACTATATTGCACAGTTCAGGCTTGATCTGATTTATCTCTACAGAAACTGCACATTGAGGTCACAAAAAAAATGAACAAAATGGAATTCAAAATAATTGAACCGACTTCGATCAATTAGTTGTTTGAAAAAACCAAAAATAACCAAAATGTTGGTTAATCACTCAGCATTAGACAGTGATGAACCTGCATAGACCTACATTAGACCAGTGGTGTCTAGGACCCTGTGATGCTACAGTATGTAGAGTGCCATTTCATAAGACTGTTTAACATTCATCAAGAACCCTCAGCTCTCGAGTAGCCCAAGTAATGTGCTTTTAACTCATCCCCCCGACAGAGACGAGAGGGTGAGGAAGAAAGTGAGAGGAGAGAGAGAGTAGGATGGAGAAAGAGAGAGCGAAAGAGAGAGAGAGAGAAAGAGTGGAAGAGATATCCTTGAGGGAAGAGTGAAATTTCACAAGACATATTTAATTCTTGCCATGATACTAGGGATAATGCCTACAGGGCCAAGTCCCAGACACTTTTAAAAGCTTCTGAAAAAAGACAGACAGAAGCCCATCCCCATCTGATTTCATTAGCAGGAACAGTGTTACTGCAAATGACTGCCACAGGGTGTTGGATGGATCTCATCTAGTTCTAGTTGTGGATTACTCATTTATGAAACTTCTCATTCAGACTCAAAATTCTCTAAACTTCTCTACAGTTTCTCACTTCATCCATGATGTGCAGAATAGAAGCCATTTTGAGCCAACAGTAGATATGTTCACCACGCTGTTGAGCTCCACATAGACCACTAGCATAGTCTAGGCTCTCCTGAAGATTTCTAAAGATTTTGTTTAAGCAATATAGTAAGGTACCTGAGTGGTTGTCTGGGAGTCATTAGCCGACCATGGAGACCATAATAACACCTGATTGCTTTGAGTCGTCGTCAGGCCCTCAGCTCATCAATACGCAAGAGCACGCACACTCTCTCTCACACACACACACACACACACACACACACACACACACACACACACACACACACACACACACACACACACACACACACACACACACACACACACACACACACACACACACACACACACACACACACACACACACACACACACACACACACACACACACACACACACACACACACACACACACACACACACACACACACACACATCAACCAGATGAATATTCAGCTAAGTAAATAAACTGCCCAGTAATTTGATCAGTCTCACAGATGAACAAACAGAGCGATGCTTCCACTCAGCCATCCACATAATGGTACTTCAAAACAACACTGATTAAACCAGGGATCCTAGTAAGACAAACAACGTGTATTTTTTATTTATCCAGTTTCCACAGCGGTTCTAAGCATTTACGTAATGCACCTTGGTGTGATTGTGGGGCAGCAACAGATTCGCAGTCTAGGAAATGAAAACAGCCGTGACATCAAATAGGGATGTTTTGGTGCATTGTGAAGATTATACAACTCTGATGGATTATTGGAGATGCCCCTCCTAATCTGGTGGGATTATTTGGGATGCTCAATTGGGAGAGGTGGATTATTAGGTAACAAAGGGTTACGAGTCGGGAGATGGAGTGAGTAGCTGTCAGGACATCAGAACATATCCTGTTTCTTCTTGACTGGGATTAACAGATCTGCCTGCGAATGATCATATTCCGATCATATCTGGGCACGTTGTAGCTACACCTGGCATTGAAATGTGTCACTGCCATGTGCCCCATTCAAAGACAGTAGAGGAAACACAAAGAGAGCAGTGGAGCAGAGACACGTTTTGTCTCACCTTGCTGAACACATCCGTCATGCCTCCGGCCGACTCTCAGACACTTCTTTATTTCTTCATCTCTTCGCCTTTTTCTTTCTCTATCCATGTCCGTTATCCCCTCCACTGTACCTCTGTCTCTAAATGATGAGAGAGAGTGCTTTCCTTGATTACAAGAAGTTAAAATTATCACCACTCTACTCCAGTCTTCTCTTTTTGCTTTTCTTAACAATCAATTTATCTAAGTCTCTGCCACTCAGTCCTCCTCCATCCCTTTCTCCTTTTGATTGCAACCTCCTTCTCTTTCTCTCAATAGCCCTCCTCATCGTTGATTACGACGACTTTCCCAGCGGAGGGTCTCCGTCTTTCGCCCTCTCTTCTTTCCTTTACCACTCTGAGTGTGACCTCTGTGTCTGCGAACAGTGACATCTCCCTGTTTCTCTATCAGTCAGTCAGTCAGTGAGTCAGTCAGTCAGTCAGTCAGTCAGTCAGTCAGTCAGTCAGTCAGTCAGTCAGTCAGTCAGTCAGTCAGTCAGTCAGTGAGTCAGTCAGTGAGTCAGTCAGTCAGTGAGTCACTCAGTCAGTCAGTCAGTCAGTCAGTCAGTCAGTCAGTCAGTGAGTAATTCAGTCAGTCAGTGAGTCAGTCAGTCAGTCAGTCAGTGAGTCAGTCAGTCAGTCAGTCAGTCAGTGAGTCACTCAGTCAGTGAGTCAGTCAGTCAGTCAGTCAGTCAGTCAGTCAGTCAGTCAGTCAGTCAGTCAGTGAGTAATTCAGTCAGTCAGTGAGTCAGTCAGGCAGTCAGTGAGTCAGTGAGTGAGCCAGTCAGCCAGCCAGTCAGTAAGTCAACCAGCCATTCAGCCAGTCAGCCAGTCAGCCAGTGAATCAGTAAGTCAGTCATTGAGTCAGTCACTCGGTCAGTCAGTCAGTCAATCAGTGAGTCAGTCAGTCAGTCAATCAGTCCGTGAGTCAGTCAGTCAGTCAGTTAGTCAGTGAGTCAGTCAATGAGAGTCAGTCAGTCAGTCAGTCAATCAGTCAGTGAATCAGTCAGTCAGTCATTGAGTCAGTCAGTCAATCATTCAGTGAGTCAGTCAGTCAGTCAGTCAGTCAGTCAGTCAGTTAATCAGTCAGTGAATCAGTCAGTCAGTCATTGAGTCAGTCAGTCAATCATTCAGTGAGTCAGTCAGTCAGTCAGTCAGTCAGTCAGTCAGTCAGTCAGTGAGTGAGTGAGTCAGTCAGTCAGTCAGTCAGTGAGTGAGTGAGTGAGTGAGTGAGTGAGTGAGTGAGTGAGTGAGTGAGTGAGTGAGTGAGTGAGTGAGTGAGTGAGTGAGTCAGTCAGTCAGTCAGTCAGTGAGTCAGTCAGTCAGTGAATCAGTCAGTCAGTCAGTGAATCAGTCAGTCAGTCAGTCATTGAGTCAGTCAGTCAATCATTCAGTGAGTCAGTCAGTCAGTCAGTCAGTCAGTCAGTCAGTCAGTCAGTCAGTCAGTCAGTCAGTCAGTCAGTCAGTCAGTCAGTCAGTCAGTCAGTCAGTCAGTCAGTCAGTCAGTCAGTCAGTCAGTGAGTGAGTCAGTCAGTCAGTCAGTGAGTCAGTCAGTCAGTCAGTGAGTGAGTCAGTGAGTCAGTCATTAATCAGTGAGTCAGTCATCAGTCAGTCAGTCAGTCAATCAGTCAGTGAATCAGTCAGTCAGTCAGTTAATCAGTCAGTGAATCAGTCAGTCAGTCATTGAGTCAGTCAGTCAGTCAATCAGTCAGTGAGTCAGTCAGTCAGTCAGTGAGTCAGTCAGTGAGTG
>NC_060181.1:85701156-85821156 GCF_021184085.1 Oncorhynchus gorbuscha | reverse complement strand
TGTGCGTGTGCGTGTGCGTGTGCGTGTGCGTGTGTGTGTGTGTGAGTGTGAGTATGAGTGTGAGTGTGTGCGTGTGCTACCAGACTTCAGTGGACATTCAGCATGTAGCCCATACCCTATGAAAGTCCCGCCTACTTCCTGGCGCAAGACCCATACTGTTTTTTGAAATTGCTATCAAGATTATATCATCATATTCATGAAGATGTGGTCATTTAAGAGATATGTAAAATTATATTTGTATTTAACTTTACCCAATGCCTTTTATGAAGGTTTTCGATTATGAAAAAATAAACGCAATGGAAAACCTTCATGAAAGGTATCAGCTAGAAAGAAGTAAATTTATCCAGGAATGCAATTATAATTTGACATATATCTTAAATGAACATGTTTTCATTCATTTGATAATGTCAGCTTGAATCCCATTCAAAAACAGTATTGGACATATATCTTAAATGAACATGTTTTCATTCATTTGATAATGTAAGCTTGAATCCCATTCAAAAACAGTATTGGACATATATCTTAAATGAACATGTTTTCATTCATTTGATAATGTAAGCTTGAATCCCATTCAAAAACAGTATTGGACATATACCTTAAATGAACATGTTTTCATTCATTTGATAATGTAAGCTTGAATCCCATTCAAAAACAGTATTGGACATATATCTTAAATGAACATGTTTTCATTCATTTGATAATGTAAGCTTGAATCCCATTCAAAAACAGTATTGGACATATACCAGGAAGTGCTGGTTTCAGGCTGGGTTTCTGTACAGCACTTTGTGACATCAGCTGATGTAAATTTGATTGATTGATTGATTGAAGTAGGCGGGACTTTCATAGGGTGTTATGCCAGCTGGTGGAGGGTCAGTGAACTGAGCTGCTTAACTAGAGATAATTGTTGGTTAAGAATTATAAGGAACAGACAAGTAAGTAATTCATAGGTTATTGCTGTGTACTTTCATACCATTTCACTATATATTTTCATAATAAATACCAGGTCATTTAAAGTCAAGTGCTACCTTAAGATTACACAATTGTTTTCCAAGTTGGCAGACATGGTCATGGGAACCATTGTGCTTAAAATATGAATTAACTACTTGTAGTATTAATAGTGTTACTAAATTCACAGTACACCACAGTTACATTTACATTTACATTTAAGTCATTTAGCAGACGCTCTTATCCAGAGCGACTTACAAATTGGTGCATTCACCTTATGACATCCAGTGGGACAGTCACTTAACAATAGTGCATCTAAAACTTAGGGGGGGTGGGGTGAGAGGGATTACTTAACCTATCCTAGGTATTCCTTAAAGAGGTGGGGTTTCAGGTGTCTCCGGAAGGTGGTGATTGACTCCGCTGTCCTGGCGTCATGAGGGAGTTTGTTCCACCATTGGGGGGCCAGGGCAGCGAACAGTTTTGACTGGGCTGAGCGGGAGCTGTACTTCCTCAGTGGTAGGGAGGCGAGCAGGCCAGAGGTGGATGAACGCAGTGCCCTTGTTTGGGTGTAGGGCCTGATCAGAGCCTGGAGGTACTGAGGTGCCGTTCCCCTCACAGCTCCGTAGGCAAGCACCATGGTCTTGTAGCGGATGCGAGCTTCAACTGGAAGCCAGTGGAGTGAACGGAGGAGCGGGGTGACGTGAGAGAACTTGGGAAGGTTGAACACCAGACGGGCTGCGGCGTTCTGGATGAGTTGAAGGGGTTTAATGGCACAGGCAGGGAGCCCAGCCAACAGCGAGTTGCAGTAATCCAGACGGGAGATGACAAGTGCCTGGATTAGGACCTGCGCCGCTTCCTGTGTGAGGCAGGGTCGTACTCTGCGGATGTTGTAGAGCATGAACCTACAGGAACGGGCCACCGCCTTGATGTTAGTAGAGAACGACAGGGTGTTGTCCAGGATCACGCCAAGGTTCTTGGCGCTCTGGGAGGAGGACACAATGGAGTTGTCGACCGTGATGGCGAGATCATGGAACGGGCAGTCCTTCCCCGGGAGGAAGAGCAGCTCCGTCTTGCCGAGGTTCAGCTTGAGGTGGTGATCCGTCATCCACACTGATATGTCTGCCAGACATGCAGAGATGCGATTCGCCACCTGGTCATCAGAAGGGGGAAAGGAGAAGATTAATTGTGTGTCGTCTGCATAGCAATGATAAGAGAGACCATGTGAGGTTATGACAGAGCCAAGTGACTTGGTGTATAGCGAGAATAGGAGAGGGCCAAGAACAGAGCCCTGGGGGACACCAGTGGTGAGAGCGCGTGGTGAGGAGACAGATTCTCGCCACGCCACCTGGTAGGAGCGACCTGTCAGGTAGGACGCAATCCAAGCGTGGGCCGCGCCGGAGATGCCCAACTCGGAGAGGGTGGAGAGGAGGATCTGATGGTTCACAGTATCGAAGGCAGCCGATAGATCTAGAAGGATGAGAGCAGAGGAGAGAGAGTTAGCTTTAGCAGTGCGGAGCGCCTCCGTGATACAGAGGAGAGCAGTCTCAGTTGAATGACTAGTCTTGAAACCTGACTGATTTGGATCAAGAAGGTCATTCAGAGAGAGATAGCGGGAGAGCTGGCCAAGGACGGCACGTTCAAGAGTTTTGGAGAGAAAAGAAAGAAGGGATACTGGTCTGTAATTGTTGACATCGGAGGGATCGGGTGTAGGTTTTTCAGAAGGGGTGCAACTCTCGCTCTCTTGAAGACGGAAGGGACGTAGCCAACGGTCAGGGATGAGTTGATGAGCGAGGTGAGGTAAGGGAGAAGGTCTCCGGAAATGGTCTGGAGAAGAGAGGAGGGGATAGGGTCAAGCGGGCAGGTTGTTGGGCGGCCGGCCGTCACAAGACGCGAGATTTCATCTGGAGAGAGGGAGAAAGAGGTCAGAGCACAGGGTAGGGCAGTGTGAGCAGAACCAGCGGTGTCGTTTGACTTAGCAAACGAGGATCGGATGTCGTCGACCTTCTTTTCAAAATGGTTGACGAAGTCATCTGCAGAGAGGGAGGAGGGGGAGGGGCGGAGGATTCAGGAGGGAGGAGAAGGTGGCAAAGAGCTTCCTAGGGTTAGAGGCAGATGCTTGGAATTTAGCGTGGTAGAAAGTGGCTTTAGCAGCAGAGACAGAGGAGGAAAAATGTAGAGAGGAGGGAGTGAAAGGATGCCAGGTTAGTTTTCCTCCATTTCCGCTCGGCTGCCCGGAGCCCTGTTCTGTGAGCTCGCAATGAGTCATCGAGCCACGGAGCGGGAGGGAGGACCGAGCCGGCCTGGAGGATAGGGGACATAGAGAGTCAAGGGATGCAGAGAGGGAGGAGAGGAGGGTTGAGGAGGCAGAATCAGGAGATAGGTGGGAGAAGGTTTGAGCGGAGGGAAGAGATGATAGGATGGAAGAGGAGAGAGTAGCGGGGAGAGAGAGCGAAGGTTGGGACGGCGCGATACCATCCGAGTAGGGGCAGTGTGGGAGGTGTTGGATGAGAGCGAGAGGGAAAAGGATACAAGGCAGTGGTCGGAGACTTGGAGGAGTTGCAGTGAGGTTAGTGGAAGAACAGCATCTAGTAAAGATGAGGTCGAGCGTATTGCCTGCCTTGTGAGTAGGGGGGAAGGTGAGAGGGTGAGGTCAAAGAGGAGAGGAGTGGAAAGAAGGAGGCAGAGAGGAAAGAGTCAAAGGTAGACGTGGGGAGGTTAAAGTCGCCCAGAACTGTGAGAGGTGAGCCGTCCTCAGGAAAGGAGCTTATCAAGGCATCAAGCTCATTGATGAACTCTCCGAGGGAACCTGGAGGGCGATAAATGATAAGGATGTTAAGCTTGAAAGGGCTAGTAACTGTGACAGCATGGAATTCAAAGGAGGCGATAGACAGATGGGTAAGGGGAGAAAGAGAGAATGACCACTTGGGAGAGATGAGGATCCCGGTGCCACCACCCCGCTGACCAGACGCTCTCGGGGTGTGCGAGAACACGTGGGCGGACGAAGAGAGAGCAGTAGGAGTAGCAGTGTTGTCTGTGGTGATCCATGTTTCCGTCAGTGCCAAGAAGTCGAGGGACTGGAGGGAGGCATAGGCTGAGATGAACTCTGCCTTGTTGACCGCAGATTGGCAGTTCCAGAGGCTACCGGAGACCTGGAACTCCACGTGGGTCGTGCGCGCTGGGACCACCAGAGTAGGGTGGCGCGGCCACGCGGTGTGGAGCGTTTGTATGGTCTGTGCAGAGAGGAGAGAACAGGGATAAACAGACACATAGTTGACAGGCTACAGAAGAGGCTACGCTAATGCAAAGGAGATTGGAATGACAAGTGGACTAAACGTCTCGAATGTTCAGAAAGTTAAGCTACATAGCAAGAATCTTATTGACTAAAATGATTAAAATGATACAGTACTGCTGAAGTAGGCCAGCTGGCAGTGGGTGCGTTGTTGACACTACACTAATCAAGTCGTTCCGTTGAGTGTAATAGTTTCTGCAGTGTTGCTATTCGGGGCTAGCAGGCTAGCTAGCAGTGTTGTTTACGTTACGTTGCGTTAAAAGAACGACAATAGATGGCTAGCGAACCTAGAAAATCGCTCTAGACTACACAATTATCTTTGATACAAAGACGGCTATGTAGCTAGCTAAGTAGCTAGCTACGATCAAACAAATCAAACCGTTGTACTGTAATGAAATGAAGTGAAAAAGTGATACAACCTGTGAATGCGACCGGGTAGTTGAGTTCTATACAGAAGACGTTGGCTAGCGTTGGCTAGCTGTTGGCTAGCTAGCAGAGTTGGCTAGCTAGCAGAGTCACCTACGTTAAGGACGACAAATAGCTGGCTAGCTAACCTCGGTAAATTAAGATAATCACTCTAAGACTACACACTCTAAACCTAAACAACACAATTATATTGGATACGATGATACGAAGACAGCAAAGACAGCTATGTAGGTAGCTGACACTAAACTAATCAAGTCGTTCAGTTGAGTGTAATAGTAATAGTTTCTCAGTGCAGCTAATCAGTGGACGTTAGCTAGCTGGCTAGTGAAGACTACGTTAGGACGGCGAAATACGATAATTACGCAATTATCTTTGATACAAAGACGGCTATGTAGCTAGCTGAGAAGAAATTGCTAAGATAAGACAAATCAAACCGTTGTGATATAATGAAATATAATGAAAAAGTTATACTACCCGTTGGAGCGACATGCGACGTGCAGATGCGACCACTCGCTCCAACCGGAACCGGAAAAATGACCTAATCTAAATGTGCTCCTGTCCATTCCCCTCTCCTTTCTACTCCTTTCTAATTCTGCCATGCTATTTCCGTTTCTCCTGTCTCCCAGTAACATGTACGCCTAGTCAGTACTTCCCCAGCTTGGTGAGACTGGTGGCCATTTTGGCTCATTATTGTCTGAAGGAGGGCCAGCCCTGGCAGTCTGGAACTCGAGAACACACAGTGGTTTGAAGCCACCAGAGTACAAGTCAAATTACATGGTGGTGTTCCCACACCCACTAAGCAAAACTGGTGGCTTCTCTGGCTGACACCGAGTGCAAACAGGCCTCCTTTGAGTGTTTTGGTGTGTGTGTGAGTACATTATCATGTGTGTGTTTGAGTGTAAACTGTATTTGTACGGATACCCTCCACTGTGTTGTGGTGCTGTTGTTTTCAAAGTGTGTGTAGTGACCCTCATCATTTGTTTCAAGTGTGAATGTCATGATATGCACTGTGTACTTATGATCATGTACAGCATGTGGAGGTGTGTTGTTGCCTTGAATTCTGCAGAGCATTGGGATGGTGGGTTTTTAATGCTCCCTTCTGATTCCAAGTACAACTATTTCCACTATTTCCAGCATACCTAATATTGTTCAGACCCAAGCAGTGAATCAGAATGCTGTATGTTAGGTAACCTTGAGATTCCAGAAAGGCATCTAAAATGTATTATACTGTAACTATGTGGTATATTTCCTTGACCATGGTTGATGTTATCAATGGTATTTAATGAAAGACCTCTGCACCTTTTGCAACAGTATAATAACTTGGCCCAAACTCTCCATGCGTTCAGCTCTGTGGAACTGAAGGTCATCCGATTGAGGCAGAATTATTGTCCTCTCAAAATACATATTTTCCTCCATCCCTCTGTTGATGTCTGTTACCTTATCTCTTGTCCCTTTTGCGTACCGATATCAAGAAGCCCTCGTCCACGGAACAGCAGACTGAAAGTAAAATTCCTGTCGATTCCATTACTATCTGGCCATTCTACATTCTGATGCTCATTGTGATGTTTTCTCCTCACACTCAAGTGTTTAAAGTTCCCTGCTGCCCGCTCCTTTGGTAATTGGACCAGTACAGGAAAATACTTGTACAAATGTCTCTAGGTAACTCAACTATGTGTAGCACATGGGGATGTGTGAAACCTACTCCTCAACGCGAAGTGTCACCTACTACTTACGCCACTGAATAGCTAGCTTTTTGGATGGCGCTGCCTGGGAAGATGCTTCAGGAGGGTGGTGACCTGTACTGGCAAGGAAGAGGTCCTGGGTGTGAGCTGAATTAGGAGGAAGTGGTCCTCACTAAGCAAGCAGCTTGACATCCTTTAAATCAAATCAAATGTTATTGGTCACATACACATGGTTAGCAGGTATTATTGTGAGTGTAGCGAAATAATTGGTTTCAAAAGTAACACTGTTGGAGAACATGTTTTTACGCTTTTAATTGTATTTATTTAAACTTGATTTAACTAAGCAAGTCAGTTAAGAACAAATTCTTATTTACAATGACGGTCTACCCTGGCCAAACTGTAACCCGGACAACGCTGGCAGGTTGATGTTGTGCTAGGGAAGTGTCATCCACGTCATGGGGTGGTATTGTAGCAGATGTGTTGTGTGCCACACTCAAAAAAGGGTTCCATAAGGGTTCTTTGGCTGTCCTCATAGGAGAACACTTTGAATAACCTTTTTTGGTTCCATGTAGAACCCTTTTGGGTTGCATGTAGAACCCCCTTTAGAAAGGGTTCTAACTGGAACCAAAAGGGTTCTAAGGTTCTAGATATAACCTTTTTTCCAAGAGTGTAGCGATTGTGTTGGGAGCTGACCAGGGTGAGTTTCATCCTTGGAGGGTTAGGGGAGTTGGCGAGTGTGTTGGGAGCTGACCAGGGTGAGTTTCATCCTTGGAGGGTTAGGGGAGTTGGCGAGTGTGTTGGGAGCTGACCAGGGTGAGTTTCATCCTTGGAGGGTTAGGGGAGTTGGCGTGTGTGTTGGGAGCTGACCAGGGTGAATATCCTCCTGGAAGGCTTGGGGAGTTGGCATGTGTGTTGGGAGCTGACCAGGGTGAATATCCTCCTGAAGGGCTTGGGGAGTTGGCGTGTGTGTTGGGAGCTGACCAGGGTGAATATCCTCCTGGAGGGTTAAGGGAGTTGGCGCGTGTGTTGGGAGCTGACAAGGGTGAATATCCTCCTGGAGGGTTAGGGGAGTTGACCAGGGTGAATTTCCTCCTGGGGGGGTTAGGGGAGTTGGTGAGTGTGTTTGAAGCTACTGTTTGAAGCTAGCAAGTTTGATTGGCTCTGAGGAGTGTATTCTCCTCTCATGAGTGAGCTTCTCCACGCTCTCCGCTACTCTGCAATCAGCCTCCATTGTTTTTGTGACCTGCAGGTGCTGATAGGCTCTGAGGGGAGCCAGGCATGACGAGTGGCACAGTGCTCACTTAGGGTAAGGAGTTCCAGGAATAGCAAGTTGAAAAATTAAACAAACTAACTGACCAGATGACCAGTGACCAGATGAGAGGTTGGTGGTGGCTTCTCTATTAAAGCTGCAATATATCACTTTTTGGGATGACCAGACCAAATTCACATACTGTGTGCTATAGATATGTCATTCTGATTAAAAGCACGTCTAAAAAGTGGTAGATCTGTTCTACATGCGCTATTTCTATGCTTCCTGTACTTAAATGTTTTGTTGTTGCTTCTTTTACCTTCAGTTTTGTACACCTGCTTCAAACAGCTGACAATACAATACTTTTGGTTATGGAACATATATTTCACAGTGGTTTAGATGGTAAAATGATTCCATACACTATACATGCTTGTTTTTGTCACAAACGGAAATTAGGTGAACTATTACGTAACGGCTGTTGAAAGAAGAGGACCAAGGTGCAGTGTGGTCAGCGTACATATTCCCTTTTATTAGGTGATGGCGCCGAAACAAAACAATACCAAACAACGTGAAGGTTCAGTGCCATAAACAAAGTTACTTTCCACAAAGACAGGTGGGAAAGGGCTACCTAAGTAAATATATCACTAGCCACTTTAAACAATGCTACCTTATATAATGTTACTTACCCTACATTATTCATCTCATATACATATGTATATACTGTACTCTACAACATCGACTGCATCCTTATGTAACACATGTATCACTAGCCACTTTAACTATGCCACTTTGTTTACTTTGTCTACATACTCATCTCATATGTATATACTGTACTCGATACCACTGACGCTGCTCTGTACCATCACTCATTCATATATCCTTATGTACATGTTCCTTATCCCCTTACACTGTGTATAAGACAGTAGTTTTGGAATTGTTAGTTAGATTACTTGTTGGTTATCACTGCACGGAACTAGAAGCACAAGCATTTCGCTACACTCGCATTAACATCTGCTAACCATGTGTATGTGACATTTGATTTGAAATGGTTCTCAATCAGAGACAACGATAGACAGCTGTCCCTGATTGAGAAACCTACCCGGCCAAAACATTGAAATACAAATCATAGATAACAAAACATAGAATGCCAATCCCACATCACACCATGACCAAACCAAATAGAGATATTAAAAGGCTCTCTATGGTCAGGCCGTGACATATTAGAATTGTACCAACCAGGAAGTGGCGATTTCTGCACGGTTGATCTTTAAATATCTGCATTAAATGAAGGATGTACGGTCAAACGAGATGTAAGAGGACAACAGTCTCCTGACAACTGGGTATTTATGTTTGAGGCGAGAAAGAAGATAAAGAGGGAGGGATGAGTGAAAAAAGGAGAGGGAGAAATCAGGTCTTAATGCGCTCAACACACACAAATCCTCTAAGGAAGGCTTTGCATTAGTCCACTGCCAAACACTCGGATGTGTCCTTCAAAAGAACGACCGAAATATAAAGGGATGAGAACAATAAGAGGGAAATATTAGGAAGGACTAGGAGTGCAGGATGGGAGAGAGCGATAAAAAGAGGGATATGAAAATTGTCATCAACTTTATTTGAAGTCAGAAAAGGCTATCATGAGACTAACATCACCTGTCACAACTAGTGAAAGTGCACTGCAGTGTTCTGGCAAATAACACAGAAAACAACTTGGGTCTAAGTTTGAACTTTTGTCATAAAAGGATTTTGTTGTTAGAAGTTCTGTATGAGCGATGCTATATGATTCATTCGACAGCATCATGTTTCCTTTATGATGGATCCACCCCCCTGTAAAGTGCTAATGTTCTTACCGAGGCTATTTGCATTAACTGACTGTGTTATCTCTTTGACATGTTGCTCCGAGAGCAACTTCTGCTCTGCGTAGTGGCTACAGTAGGAGTTCTGGGGATGAAAGAGACCAGATCTGCCTAGATAATACCTCAGCAATAGGACAAGTAGTGCCAAATAATCAAAGTTGCCTGTAACATATTTGTGAAAAATATATAGCCGATTTGAATAATCTCAACTCTCTTGTTTTGATTGTGGACTAGTGATGGAACTATTGTGTTGTAAATCAGAATGCTTGACTTCACACAAAGACTTCCTGCACATCAGATTAGGGCTGCAGAGCCATGACAACTGTGTCACAACAGCAGAGTGAACACGGTGTGTTATATATAGATCTGAGAGGGCCTGGCTGTTGGTTTGTTTGTTTGGAGTTTGGACGTGTGTGTGGTTGTGTGTGCTGTTGTACAGCTGATGAAAAATAATCTGATATGCTGAGAAAAACAGAGTGTGTGTGGCTGTGTAATATGCGGTCTGTGAGGTGTGTGTGACTGCCTCTGTTTGTACAGGATGTGACTGCATTGTTGTTGTTGTATAAGTCAAGTGTTTGTATTGAGTCTAGGCGTTTGTGCGTACGTGTGTATGTATGTCTTGACTATTGACATGTGTGTGTGTGTGTGTGTGAATAGGGTGTGTGTGTGTGTGTGTGTGTGACTGCCTCTGTTTGTACAGGATGTGACTGCATTGTTGTTGTTGTATAAGTCAAGTGTTTGTATTGAGTCTAGGCGTTTGTGCGTACGTGTGTATGTATGTCTTGACTATTGACATGTGTGTGTGTGTGTGAATAGGTGTGTGTGTGTGACTGCCTCTGTTTGTACAGGATGTGACTGCATTGTTGTTGTTGTATAAGTCAAGTGTTTGTATTGTCTAGGCGTTTGTGCGTACGTGTGTATGTATGTCTTGACTATTGACATATATGTGTGTGTGTGTGTGAATAGGTGTTTGTGTGTGTGTGTTTCGTGTGGCGTGACAGAGCTGCTAATTGCTTAGCGTCTCGCTGGTGGAGCTGTAGCAACCGATGGAGACATTCCTCACTGAGGGCCAGTGCACATACACAGACCTATCCGTCAAGCGCTCTGTCACCATGGCAACAACCTACTTCCCAGCGAGCGGCGGGCCAGCGTAACGAAGCCCTTGTCGGAGGAGTATGAGAATGACAGAGCTCTGCCAGGGGAAGGTGTCGTGGTTATTACCATCCCCACCATGTCTGGTTGTGTTAAAAGGAGTGAGGGGGAGGAGAGAAAGAGACATGAGAGAGATGCCAGTAACTGTGAAACAACTAGAAGTGAACTGGAACCATTTCTCCATTATTGTGCCTGGGTATAAGTGTGTTGTGCTTGTGTGTGAGCAATCCTGTTTGTGTAGATAGAAGTGGACGTGTCCCTGTGTGCGTGTGGTTATGTGTGTGTATGTCAGTGTATTCGTGTCTGTGCAAGTGTTTTCAGGAATCAACCTTTTCCCAACTGGTTGTCAGATTGGACTGATTCTGACAGTCCTGACAGTGAGCCCGGAGCCTTATCTGTCAAACACCATGTAACCATTACAGACATTACATCCAGCTTACATCTCACCACCAGCCTGATAATGAGCAAATTACTGAGAAGGATCAGGGGAGAGAGTGTATGACAGATTTGACGTGTGTGTGTGCATGTGTGTCTGTAAAAGAGAAAAAAATATGAAAAACGTGCCAAGCTTAGCCGACTATATCCCACAGATGATGTGATGACGTAAGTAATTTGTGTAAGACATTAAGATCAAAATGTGTTTATCGTATTGAAATACAGACCTGTATTAGCACCTTGCCTTGATGATATGAAGAGGAGACTGTTTAATTAGATGGGTATGATGTGTGTGTGTGTGTGTGTGTGTGTGTGTGTGTGTGTGTGTGTGTGTGTGTGTGTGTGTGTGTGTGTGTGTGTGTGTGTGTGTGTGTGTGTGTGTGTGTGTGTGTGTGTGTGTGTGTGTGTGTGTGTGTGTGTGTGTGTGTGTGTGTGTGTGTGTGTGCGCATACTGGTGGGGGGAACACCATTTTCTAATTCAGAGAGAGTAAGCGGGTAAACGACAGATGAACGGAGGAAGAGACGGTGTGAAGAACAGAGAGCTAGAGAACATTGGAGGGAAAAGAGAAGGTGACAGAGTAACCGAGGCGACCACAGGAGGAAAGTCCCTAACATTCTGTGAATTGAGAAGGGGTTATATTTTAAATATGTATTTGTTGATTTTGTTTTATTTAACAAGGCAAGTCCGTTAAGAACAAATTCTTATTTACAATGACGGCCTACACCGGCCAAACCCGGACGACGCTGCCCCCCCGCCAAAAAAAGAGATTCTGAGAAAGTGTAAAGGATGCTGGGAAACCCCAGAGGGTTCAAATTTCTTGTGAAAATTGAGAGCGAGAACAGAATGCAAAGTGCGAATGACGTTGAGAGAAAAAGGGAAAGGGGGAGAGAAGGGGACAGGAGTTGAAGATAAGAGAGAGAAAGTAAAGGGAGAGGGGGGTGGGTACTAATTGGTCTTTGGAGAGAGGTGAGAGAGCTAGCCACACACACAGAGGTGTAGCGTTGTGTTTACAGTCATAGCTAGTTTCCAAAGGGTTCTCGTGGCCTGAAGGTTGGTGTGTTTTCACTCTGTAATGACCGACAAAGCATTTGGCTCATTCTCTCTCTCTCTGATCTGTGGGAAATATGTGTCTCTAATGTGGTCATACATTTGGCAGGAGGTTATAAAGTGCAGCTCAGTTGTCCATTTTGTGGACAGTGGGCACGACACATTTGACAACTATAGTTTAAAATACGCTTTGTGGAAAGTAACAATTTTTTTAGCGGAACAGATAGTTGTAGTCACCTCCAATGTAACTATTTGAATACAGATCTGAGAAAGCAACTACTTAAAAAAAAGATTTGAACACAGATCTAAGGAAGTGACTACTCTTCAGAAACTTTTGGATTTGCTACCTTCAACTAATGGAGCACACACACAATGTCCCATAATATTTCAATCTGAAAGTAGATCATGTTTGATCTACACAAAATGTTTCTATCCGAAAAATCTGGAAATTTCCATTCTCCTGAACAGGCCCCAGGTGTAGATTGGTTTGACTTGATTATCTATCAACCAATGATATTGTGTACAGATAAGTAAAACAGGTTGTGCCACTATAGAGTGCTTGTAGTTTCTTCACAGATCACCTACTGTAGCAACCAGACCAGGCGCCATGCTGGAAAACCAGTCAGTCTGTTGGAAGTCATCCAATCGTCCACATGACTGTGTTTTGCTGCCACCAGAAACTTTGAAGATTACCCAGAAAACAGCGGCAGTGGGAGAACCTATTGAAGTAAGTAAATATTTAGAAAATGATAGCTACTGCTTTCTGTTACTGCTACTGCAGCCACCACCTGTTAGGTTCTATGTTCCTGTCGGGGGGGGGGGGTTGGTATAGAGTTTGAGAAAAGGGTTTGAGGGTATTTTGTCCTAAAGCTCATCCAATGTATTTGGAGAATTCAATGGGTTCTGGTAGTCTTTAATAGCTGGTTCTAAGTTTAGTAAATTATCACTTATATTTTTTACTATTTTCTACATCATAGAATAATAGTGAAGATATCAAAACTATGAAATAACACATATGGAATCATGTAGTAACCAATAAAGATTTTAGAATCTTCAATGTAGCTACCCTTCACCTTGATGACAGCATTGCACACTCTTGGCATTCTCGCAACCAGCTTCACCTGGAATGCTTGAACAGTCTTGAAGAGTTCCCACAGAGGGTGAGCACTTGTTGGCTGCTTTTGCTTCACTCTGAGGTCCAACTCATCCCAAACCGTCTCAATTGGATTGAGGTTGTCCTGTTGAAAAACACAAGATAGTCCCACTAAGCGCAAACCACATTGGGTGGCGTATCGCTGTGGTTATCAGGAATCAAGGTAAGACCCAGATGCAGACTGTCAAAGTAACACTGTATTGTAGCAACAGCGGCAGGCAAAGACATGCCAAAGCAGGCAGTGGTTGAAAATCCAGGGTAAGACAATGGTACAGGACGGCAGGTGGACTCAGGGTTAGGGACAGGCAGGGTTCAGTAATCCAGAGGTGGAGCAAAGGTACAGGACAGCAGGCAGGCTCAGCGTCAGGAGGGCGGGTACAGGATCAGGACAGGCAGAGGTCAAAACTGGGAAGACTAGCAAAGAGAGGCTGGGAACCGCTGGTAAGCTTGAACAAACAAGACGAACTGGCAACAAACAGACAGAAAACACAAGTATAAATACACAGGGGATAATTGAGAAGATGGGTGACACCTGGAGGGGGGTGGAGACGAGCACAAGGACAGGTGAAACAGATCAGGGGAAGAGAGTGGTAGCCATTCTGGTTAAGTGTGCTTTGATTTCTAAATAAATCACTGACAGTGTCACCAGCAAAGCACCCCTACACCATCACACCTCCTCCTTCATGCTTCACGGTGGGAACCACACATGAAGAGATCATCCGTTCACCTACTCTGCGTCTCACAAAGACAAAACATTTCAGATTTCCACCGGTCTAATGTCCATTGCTCGTGTTTCTTGGCCAAGTCTCTTCTTATTATTGGTCTCCTTTAGTAGTGGTTTCTTTGTAGCAATTTGACCATGAAGGCCTGATTCATGCAGTCTCCTCTGAACAGTTGATGTTGAGATGTGCCTGTTACTTGATCTCTGTGAAGCATTTATTTGGGCTGCAATTTCTGAGGCTGGTACCTCTAATGGACTTATCCTCTATATCAGAGGTAACTCTGGGTCATCCTTTCCTATGGCGGTCCTCATGAGAGCCAGTTTCATCATAGCGCAGGATGGTTTTTGCGACTGCACTTAAAAAATGTTCAGGATTCACTGACTTTTATGTCTTAAAGTAATGACGGGCTGTCATTTATCTTTGCTTATATGATCTATTTGGTCTTACTTGTCTTTTACCAAATAGGACTATCTCCGGTATACCACCCCTACCTTATCACAACACAGCTGACTGGCTCAAATTAAGTGAGGAAAGAAATTCCAGAAATTAGTTTTTAACAAGGCACACCTGTTTATTGAAATGCATTCCAGACTACCTCATGAAGCTGGTTGAGAGAATGTCAAGAGATTACAAAGCTGTCATAAAGGCAAAGAATGGCTACTTTGAAGAATCTCAAATATTAAATATATTTTGATTTGTTTAACACTTTATTTTGGTTACTACATGATTCCATTTGGGTTATTTCATAGTGTTGATGTCTTCATTATTATTCTACAATGTAGAAAATGGTAAAAAATCAATAAAAACCTTTGAATGAGTAGGTGTCTGTCGTAGAAATGTTGAAACAAATATTTTTCAGATACCGGAGCTTGTGAATTCAAATAGACTTCATTACAAAAGTAACAAAGCCGAGCAATTCCATGTAAGAACTGATCTCTCCATTCTCAGTACTCTGCTTTTATACAGTTTCACCCTTACATAAGTCACTCCACTTCATGTAAATTCTTAATACCTTCTAGCCTTGGCCACCCCAATCCATTTCTATTCTCTGATTGGCTCAGACATTTGGGCATAGATTCTATTGGTGGCGTGACACACAGACATGCACACTCCTACTGCAGGTCTAATGGTGCCTATAACTGATTAGCTAATGTTTCTGTCCAAAGGTCCTCACAAGTTCAGGCCGATGTTGTCTTTGTATGATTAACCCATGCGTATGTCCAGTAGCTTTCACAAGTCAGTTATGGCCCAGACCAGTCAAGTCTGTTGGTCTACCTTGCTTCATCCACATGGATTCTGCTTACATTATTTTTCTGTTTTTGCATGTCTAATGGTTAACTTGATGTTGTTCCAGCATTGTATATTCACATGGGTTCAGCCTTCTTTTTGCTTACACATGTCTAATAATTAACCTTATATTGACTTTACTTTCTACTTCAAAGAAAGCAGTATAGGTACTGTAAAATTACCAGAGGACTGGAGATTCTCCAACATAATCCCCCCCTGTGGAACTTTCAAAGTTTTGACTGGTACTCTGAACCAGCTTCTTGAATAATGAGGAAGTTGAGGTGACTAAACTGCTTGGAGTATCCCTGGATTGTAAACTGTCATTGTGAAAACATGTTGATACAACAGTAGCTAAGATGAGAAGTCTGTCCATAATAAAGCCCTGCTCTTCCTTATTAAAAACACTATCAAAAAGGCAGGTCCCACAGGCCCTAGTTGTCACACCTGGACTACTGTTCAGTTGTGTGGTCAGGTGTCAAAAAGAGGAACTTTTACAATTAGCTCAGAACAGGGCAGCCCGGCAGGCCCTTAAATGCAAATGGAAAGCTAAAATTAATGATATGGATGTCAATCTCTCATGGCTCAAAGTGGAGGAGAGATTGACATCATCACTACAGGTTTTTGTAAGAAGTGTTGACAAGCTGAATGCACCGAACTGTCTGTTTAAAATACTAGCACACAGCTCAGACACCCATACATACCCCACAAGACATACCACCAGAGGTCTCTTCACAATCTCCAAATCCAGAACAAACTATGAGATGTGCACAGTATTACATAGAGCCATGACTACATGGAACTCTATTCCACATCAGGCAACTGATGCAGCAGTAGAATCAGACAAAAAGCAAACAAATTAAAGTACACATTATGGAACAGTGTGGACTGTGAAGAGACACACACACACAGGTACAGAAACACGCATACGCACATGGGCGCTATCACACTCACTTTGCAAACACATTGTGGTATTGTTGTATGGGTTATCGAGCATTTTGTGTTGTGGGTTTGTAGTGGTGTACCTTTTCTCTTTGTGTCAAAGTGTTTGTGGAGAAGGTCCATGAAGTTGGTGGAATAGCGCTTTAATTCATGTCCGTTTGCGTGGCTGGGCCAGAGCGCTTTAATTAGGTTTGGTGGAAATGTCCGACAGATCTCAACTCATTAAAAGGACGAAATCGCCACCGCTCGACCTCGCTGCTTTCTCTCCCCCAACTGTGTCTTATCCAGACATTGTGTGCATCCACAAATCAACGTGAATCCCCATATCTCTCATCTGAACTATTTATTTGGGCTCCCGAGTGGCGCAGCGGTCTAAAGCACTGCATCTCAGTGCAAGAGGCGTCACTACAGTCCCTGGTTTGAATCTGGACTGTATAACATCTGGCCATGATTGGGAGTCCCATAGGACAATTAGCCCAGTGTCATCCAGGTTTGGCCGGGGTAGGGAGTCATTGTAAATAATAATTTGTTCTTAACTAACTTGCCTAGTTAAATGTAAAATATATATAGATTGCGCTCGGGAGAGCGGGCCATCAGTTATTGTTTATAGTTATTACTGCAGAGCGGGCCATCAGTTATTGTTTATAGTTATTACTGCAGAGCGGGCCATCAGTTATTGTTTATAGTTATTACTGCAGAGCGGGCCATCAGTTATTGTTTATAGTTATTACTGCAGAGCGGGCCATCAGTTATTGTTTATAGTTATTACTGCAGAGCGGGCCATCAGTTATTGTTTATAGTTATTACTGCAGAGCGGGCCATCAGTTATTGTTTATAGTTATTACTGCAGAGCGGGCCATCAGTTATTGTTTATAGTTATTACTGCAGAGCGCGACTTGGAGTTCTCGCTTCAAACCTATTATGTTAATATTAATGTTCAATGGTCCATCAAACTGATTGAGATTATAGATTGAATAATTGATAGCTGATTGATTTATTTGCATTATTGTTATCAGGATTATGATGAATGGTTATGATCCTAAATGATTCAATCATACTTCATATTGTTCCTCCCAAGTGGCTCAGTGGTCTAAGGCACTGCATCGCAATCCTTGAGGTGTCACTGCAAATGCGGGTTTGATCCATAACCGGGAGTCCCATAGGGCGGTGCCCAATTGGCCCAGCTTTGTCCGGGTTAGGGGAGGGTTTGGCCCAGCTTTGTCCGGGTTAGGGGAGGGTTTGGCCCAGCTTTGTCCGGGTTAGGGGAGGGTTTTGGCGGGAGGGCTTTACTTGGTTCATTGAGCTCTAGCGACTTATGTTTTGGAGGACTTTTGACTCGACCTTTGCCTCTCCCGAGTCCTTTGGGGAGTTGCAGCGATGAGACAAGATCGTAATTGGATATCATGAAATTGGGGAGAAAAAGGGGGGTAAAATACCAACCAAAAACTAAAATAATCTATGCTTCATATTGAACTGAATTGCTGCATTAATTTATTATGTTAATGATGAGAATAATTAGTATTATGCTTTGGCTTTTGTGATTATGGATTTGATTGGATACATGTCATTCTGTTTCCTTTGTTATGCTGCACACAAACAAACTATTCAGTAAATAGATCACTTTGTGGTTAAAGCAATTCCTGCCTCAGTCTCCTCCATTCCACACAGTCACCTAACCCGCGACCACCTGTTCACCCTCACTACTGTCAGTCATCCTACCTGTCCTGCTACGCCCACAGATTCCAAGAATCTTTCAGTTTTATTGTTATTCGTCAGATCAAATGCTGCATGTGCTGCAGAACATGTCTACAGATCCACGTCACTCACTGTATTTAATCAATTTGAGGGACATCAAATCTTGCCAGCAGTGGTCAGAGATTGGCTCAACCTATTAAGAATGCCTGCTGTTGCCCATGCATCAGGGTTGGGGTCAATTCAAATTCAAAATGTTCCTCATTGAAAAGCATTGAAAACCCCAACCCTGTCATGTTGACCGCATGCCATGTTGACCCCAACCCTGCCATGTTGACCCCATGCCATGTTGACCCCAACCCTGTCATGTTGACCCCATGCCATGTTGACCCCAACCCTGCCATGTTGACCCCATGCCATGTTGACCCCAACCCTGCCATGTTGACCCCATGCCATGTTGACCCCAACCCTGCCATGTTGACCCCAACCCTGCCATGTTGACCCCATGCCATGTTGACCCCAACCCTGTCATGTTGACCCCATGCCATGTTGACCCCAACCCTGCCATGTTGACCCCAACCCTGCCATGTTCTATCTCAAAGCTATCAGACTGCTAAACAGCAATCACTAACTCAGAGAGGCTGCTGCCTACATAGAATATCTAGTCACTTTAAACAATGCCACTTTAATACTGTTTACATATCTTACAGTATATACGAGATGAGTAATGTATCTTATACCATCTATTGCATCGTGCCTATGCCGCTCGGCCATTGCTTATCCATATATTTATATGTAGATACTCTTATTCCATCCCTTTAGATGTGTGTGTATTAGGTAGTTGTTGGGGAATTGTTAGATTACTTGTTAGATATTACTGCACTGTCGGAACTAGAAGCACAAGCTACACTCGCATTAACGTCTGCTAACCCTGTGTATGTGACTAATAAAATTTGATTTGATGTTGACCCCAACCCTGACAACTAGATGGCCATGCATTACTTTTAGTCAATCATGTCCTTGGTAGCATGGCCATCTGTCATCACAACTATTCAATCAAGGACAACTACAACTTGAGGGTTAGGGGTGAGGTTAATTATGGAGTCACCTCTCAATGCACAGAAGTTTAAAACCCATGGAGAACATTATAAAGAATGCAATGCACAGAAGTTTAAAACCCATGGAGAACATTATAAAGAATGCTATAATCCAAGTCAAAATGCTGTTCCTGGTGTCCCTGCCTTCAGCCCATCTTCTAAGAGCCAAACCAGTTGTACTCGGACGGGTGTTGTGTCAACACTGCTTTTTGACCTGTTGACGTAATCAGTGGCGACACGCTAAGCAGTGGAAACAGATGGGATAAAATGACCAGGATGACCGCGGAGATAAGATGGCTCCATCGCTATGGAAACGGCTATGCTCCTTTGCGTCGCTAACAGCCCTGATTACAGTGACGGCGAACGGCACGTTGGGATGGATCCGAGCAATGACCAGATGTTCAGAGGATGTTTAGAAACCAAAAATGAAGAAGATGATACACTCCCTGACTCCATTATATGATCATAATACTGAACAGAAAATACATTTACATTTAACATTTACATTTAAGTCATTTAGCAGACGCTCTTATCCAGAGCGACTTACAAATTGGTGCATTCACCTTATGACATCCAGTGGAACAGTCACTTTACAATAGTGCATCTAAATCTTAAAGGGGGGTGAGAAGGATTACTTATCCTATCCTAGGTATTCCTTAAAGAGGTGGGGTTTCAGGTGTCTCCGGAAGGTGGTGATTGACTCCGCTGTCCTGGCGTCGTGAGGGAGTTTGTTCCACCATTGGGGGGCCAGAGCAGCGAACAGTTTTGACTGGGCTGAGCGGGAACAGTACTTCCTCAGTGGTAGGGAGGCGAGCAGGCCAGAGGTGGATGAACGCAGTGCCCTTGTTTGGGTGTAGGGCCTGATCAGAGCCTGGAGGTACTGAGGTGCCGTTCCCCTCACAGCTCCGTAGGCAAGCACCATGGTCTTGTAGTGGATGCGAGCTTCAACTGGAAGCCAGTGGAGAGAGCGGAGGAGCGGGGTGACGTGAGAGAACTTGGGAAGGTTGAACACCAGACGGGCTGCGGCGTTCTGGGTGAGTTGTAGGGGTTTAATGGCACAGGCAGGGAGCCCAGCCAACAGCGAGTTGCAGTAATCCAGACGGGAGATGACAAGTGCCTGGATTAGGACCTGTGCCGCTTCCTGTGTGAGGCAGGGTCGTACTCTGCGGATGTTGTAGAGCATGAACCTACAGGAACGGGCCACCGCCTTGATGTTAGTTGAGAACGACAGGGTGTTGTCCAGGATCACGCCAAGGTTCTTAGCGCTCTGGGAGGAAGACACAATGGAGTTGTCAACCGTGATGGCGAGATCATGGAACGGGCAGTCCTTCCCCGGGAGGAAGAGCAGCTCCGTCTTGCCGAGGTTCAGCTTGAGGTGGTGATCCGTCATCCACACTGATATGTCTGCCAGACATGCAGAGATGCGATTCGCCACCTGGTCATCAGAAGGGGGAAAGGAGAAGATTAATTGTGTGTCGTCTGCATAGCAATGATAGGAGAGACCATGTGAGGTTATGACAGAGCCAAGTGACTTGGTGTATAGCGAGAATAGGAAAGGGCCTAGAACAGAGCCCTGGGGGACACCAGTGGTGAGAGCGCGTGGTGAGGAGACAGATTCTCGCCACGCCACCTGGTAGGAGCGACCTGTCAGGTAGGACGCAATCCAAGCGTGGGCCGCGCCGGAGATGCCCAACTCGGAGAGGGTGGAGAGGAGGATCTGATGGTTCACAGTATCGAAGGCAGCCGATAGGTCTAGAAGGATGAGAGCAGAGGAGAGAGAGTTAGCTTTAGCAGTGCGGAGCGCCTCCGTGATACAGAGAAGAGCAGTCTCAGTTGAATGACTAGTCTTGAAACCTGACTGATTTGGATCAAGAAGGTCATTCTGAGAGAGATAGCGGGAGAGCTGGCCAAGGACGGCACGTTCAAGAGTTTTGGAGAGAGAAGAAAGAAGGGATACTGGTCTGTAGTTGTTGCTCTGGATAAGAGCGTCTGCTAAATGACTTAAATGTAAATGTAACAGCATCTAGTAAAGATGAGGTCGAGCGTATTGCCTGCCTTGTGAGTAGGGGGGGAAGGTGAGAGGGTGAGGTCAAAAGAGGAGAGGAGTGGAAAGAAGGAGGCAGAGAGGAAAGAGTCAAAGGTAGACGTGGGGAGGTTAAAGTCGCCCAGAACTGTGAGAGGTGAGCCGTCCTCAGGAAAGGAGCTTATCAAGGCATCAAGCTCATTGATGAACTCTCCGAGGGAACCTGGAGGGCGATAAATGATAAGGATGTTAAGCTTGAAAGGGCTGGTAACTGTGACAGCATGGAATTCAAAGGAGGCGATAGACAGATGGGTAAGGGGAGAAAGAGAGAATGACCACTTGGGAGAGATGAGGATCCCGGTGCCACCACCCCGCTGACCAGAAGCTCTCGGGGTGTGCGAGAACACGTGGGCGGACGAAGAGAGAGCAGTAGGAGTGGCAGTGTTATCTGTGGTGATCCATGTTTCCGTCAGTGCCAAGAAGTCGAGGGACTGGAGGGAGGCATAGGCTGAGATGAACTCTGCCTTGTTGGCCGCAGATCGGCAGTTCCAGAGGCTACCGGAGACCTGGAACTCCACGTGGGTCGTGCGCGCTGGGACCACCAGATTAGGGTGGCCGTGGCCACGCGGGTGTGGAGCGTTTGTATGGTCTGTGCAGAGAGGAGAGAACAGGGATAGACAGACACATAGTTGACAGGCTACAGAAGAGGCTACGCTAATGCAAAGGAGATTGGAATGACAAGTGGACTACACGTCTCGAATGTTCAGAAAGTTAAGCTTACGTAGCAAGAATCTTATTGACTAAAATGATTAAAATGATACAGTACTGCTGAAGTAGGCTAGCTGGCAATGGCTGCGTTGTTGACTTTGTAGGCTAGCTGGCAGTGGCTGCGTTGTTGACACTACACTAATCAAGTCGTTCCGTTGAGTGTAATAGTTTCTACAGTGCTGCTATTCGGGGGCTAGCTGGCTAGCTAGCAGTGTTGATTACGTTACGTTGCATTAAAAGAACGACAATAGCTGGCTAGCTAACCTAGAAAATCGCTCTAGACTACACAATTATCTTTGATACAAAGACGGCTATGTAGCTAGCTACGATCAAACAAATCAAACCGTTGTACTGTAATGAAATGAAATGAAAATGTGATACTACCTGTGGAGCGAAGCGGAATGCGACCGGGTTGTTGAGTTCTATTCGGAAGACGTTGGCTAGCTGTTGGCTAGCTAGCAGTGTCTCCTACGTTAAGGACGACAAATAGCTGGCTAGCTAACCTCGGTAAATTAAGATAATCACTCTAAGACTACACACTCTAAACTACACAATTATATTGGATACGAAGACAGCAAAGACAGCTATGTAGCTAGCTAACACTACACTAATCAAGTCGTTCAGTTGAGTGTAATAGTTTCTCCAGTGCTGCTAATCGGTGGACGTTTGCTAGCTGGCTAGCTGCTGGGCAGAGCAGTGAAGACTACGTTAGGACGACGAAATACGATAATTACGCAATTATCTTTGATACAAAGACGGCTATGTAGCTAGCTAAGAAGAAATTGCTAAGATTAGACAAATCAAACCGTTGTACTATAATGAAATGTAATGAAATGTAATTAAAAAGTTATACTACCTGCGGAGCGAAATGCGGATGCGACCGCTCGCTCCAACCCGGAAGAAAATGATGATGACAGCGTTGAGAAAGAGAGCAGGAAGACAAGGACCACAGTAACAGTGGTGACATACATCAGATAATGATAATGATGACATAGAGACTAATTCATTAGGAGATTAAGTAAACCACATTGGCGACACACTAATCACGCTCTCCTCACCCAAACACTGCTCTACAGTTTCAAAACATCACAGACAGGAGGCTACCGAACTACAGCACCAACCCCATCATTGAGAGAAAGTGAAAAAGCTCACCCGCTAATGAGAGAGGTGATTTCATCTCAAATGGGGGGCATGGAAGGAGAGTGTGTCTTTGATGGTAAGGAGAGTAATTTAAAATGGTGAGGATGAGCACAATCTAAAATGTGGTGAGTAATCTAAAATGGTGAGGAGGAAAGTAATCTAAAATGAGGAGAGTAATCTCCAATGGTGAGGAGGAGAGTCATCTAAAATGAGGAGAGTAATCTCCAATGGTGAGGAGAGGATTCTAAAATAAGGAGAGTAAATCTAAAATGAGGAGAGTAAATCTAAAATGAGGAGAGTAATTTCCAATGGTGAGGAGAGTAATCTAAAATGGTGAGGAGGAGAGTCATCTAAAATGAGGAGGGTAATCTCCAATGGTGAGGAGGAGAGTCATCTAAAATGAGGAGGGTAATCTCCAATGGTGAGGAGGAGAGTCATCTAAAATGAGGAGGGTAATCTCCAATGGTGAGGAGGAGAGTAATCTACGATGGTGAGGATAAGGGTAATATGGAGATGAGGAGAGTCATCTATGTATTCCAATAGGAGGCCAGATGCAGGTTCACATGCAGATTCTTAAAGTATTTAAAGCAGCCTGGTAAATTTCTATGTTAAAAAAAACTGCTCAGAGGAGTTACTGCATGTTGAAAGGTGAGATATTCACACACACACACACACACACACACACACACACACACACACACACACACACACACACACACACACACACACACACACACACACACACACACACACACACACACACACACACACACACACACACACACACACACACACACACACACACACACACACACACACACACACACACACACACTAATCCAAGCCCGGGTACAAAGACAGGGATATGAAGTCTTGATGATTGACACTCTGTACTGTACATATATGGACACTGGCATACCTGGATAAGATGATGAGCACCTGGTTCAGAGCTCAGCTACCTCACCTGACCTAGGGGGGGGGGAAGAGGAGAAGGAGGGGAGGTGAGAGGTTTCAGGATAGCCTGAGGCAATTTAATATGATTTATATCCTGAAACTGCTTAGGCCATATAGACAATTTACACAGACACGCGCTCACTCACACCCAACCCTTTATGTACACATACATTATGTAATTTGAGGTGGGAGAGAATTCACACAGTGACAGCTCAACTGTGACAGTCTGAGTCATATGCTCTGAAGGGGTCTATGAGTGTTTGTGTGTACATCTGTCTGTGCATATGTGTGTGTGGGGGGATATTTTATTTAACCTTTATTTAACTAGGCAAGTCAGTTTAGCAAGACATTCCTATTTTCAATGATGGCCTAGGAACAGTGGGTTAACTGTCTGTTCAGGGGCAGAATGACAGATTTGTACCTTGTCAGCTCAGGGATTTGAACTTACAACCTTCCGGTTACTGGTCCAACTCTCTAACCACTAGGCTACCCTGCCGCCCCAAGCGGTGAAATCTATGTGTGAGTGTGTGCAACTAATCACGCATTAATTTTCAGTAAATAGATCTGTAAGTGTGTGTATAAATGGATGTTTCTGTGTACAGGTTGTATTAGTGTATTAGTATTAGTGAGTTTTGGTGGTGTTCTGTGATTTTGTGTGTCAGTCTTTTAGTGCAGCACATCCTCTGTTAGTCTAAGGTGCATGGGTAATCTCTGCTACTACTATTTATTAATCTACAACGTTTTTCCTATAGGCCATTGCTGTATGACAATATATTTATTTTATTTAACCTTTATTTTACTAGGCAAGTCCGTTAAGAACAAATTCTTATTTACAATGACGGCCATCTGTCTGGACAGCTTCTCCCTGTGAGCTGCGACAGTACATGGCCATCTGGCTGGCCAGCTACTCTCTGTGTAACTGTGACAGTACATGGCCAGCTTCTCTCTGTGTAACTGTGACAGTACATGGCCATCTGACTGGCCAGCTTCTCTCTATAACTGTGACAGTACATGGCCATCTGGCTGGCCAGCTTCTCTCTGTGTAGTTATTTATTATTCACGGTAATATGTCTGTGTTCTGTTGTAATTGCAGTGTGCTACAGCAGTGGCTGCGTCTGATGGAGCACAAATGAATAAATAAATTGGGACGTGGAGCCATTTGGACGTTTGACATTTACTGATGAGACAATTAAGTGAGCAGCGCACAAACACACAGGCAGCGGCGTAGGAAAACACACGCCCACAGACAGTTTATATACACACACACACACACGAAAGACGAACACACACAAACCAAAAGTGGAGCTCAAACAAACACACACACGATATACTCAGAAAAAAGCGCACATACACGATACACACACATAAAAGCACACACACGATACACACACAAAGGTGCCAGGTGATGTAGGGGCACCAGGTAAGGTAAGTCTAGGAAAAGTCAGTAAGATACACACACACACAAACACATGCAACGGCCATGCCTCCCTCCATGGGACTACATATAAATGTGACTTTGTTCAAATCAAATCAAATCAAATCAAATTTTATTTGTCACATACACATGGTTAGCAGATGTTAATGCGAGTGTAGCGAAATGCTTTGCTATTAAGTGTCCTAGAGATAATATGTCTTCATCATGTAAGTCTGGATACTGATTTGACAGATTCAGCAGTCAAGCATATTAGGCTCCAAGTTTTTCATGATAGGCTATGAGTTGTCACCACACAAGCAGGCCTATGAGGAAAATATTTAAGTTACCATTTTCTACATCAAAGTGTATTATTATACACTGAATGTACAAAACATTAAGAACACCTGCTCTTTCCATGACCTAGACCAGAGCTTCCTAACCACAGGGGTTCTAGGACCCCTGGGGTGTTCTTGGCCTACCCACTGGGGGTACTTGAGAAGAGTCATGAGACCGTAGGCCTACTGGCAAAATACACTATGAGGGGGTACTACGGGCAGAGCAACATTGTTGGTGGTACAGTAACTGAAAAAGGTTGGGAACCACTGATGTAGACTGACCAGGTGAATCTAGGTGAAAGCTATGATCCCTTATTGATGTCACTTGTTAAATCCACTTCAATCAGTGTAGAGGAAGGTGAGAAGACAGGTTAGAGAAGGTTTTTTTAAAGCCTTGAGACAATTGAGATGTATGTGTGCCATTCAGATGGTGAATGGACAAGACAAAATATTTAAGCGCCTTTGAACATGGTATGGTAGTAGTGGCAAGCAGCCTCGTTTGTATCAAGAATTTCAACGCTGCTGAGTTTTTCACCCTCAACAGTTTCCCGTGTGTATCAAGAATGGTCCACCACCCAAAGGACATCCAGCCAATTTGACACAACTGTGGGAAGCATTGGAGTCAACATGGGCCAGCATCCCTGTGGAACGCTTTGGACACCTTGTAGAGTCCATGCGCTACGAACTGGGTGCAAGGTATTATTCATGTTTAGGAAAGCTTCAAATAAACTCGTGGTTGATCCCAAACACTCAAAGGCGACATATTTCACGCTAGGTTACAACCTCAAAGCAAAAGAGACATCGAGGCTCCGCCCACCACTCTCATGCTGAGGGTGCACGAAAAAGGCTTGCGACAATGTGAGACGACACCGAATGTGCAGCTTTCATGAATCTGATTTCAAACAGCGCTGTGAAACCGGACCACTGCCCGCACAGCTCGGTTAACGGAGGAAAAAACGGACACTAGACTGCCTTCTAAAACAATGAAGACAAACATATTTCCTAGGTAAGGCTTTAATGGCTCCCCGCAGGATTTGCAGGCAGTTGCTCCTCACGCTTCAGAGCGCGTTGTGCTAACAGCCCCGCGGTAGACTACATTGTAATGACGAGCAGTCAATTGGCAAAATATGTGGCTACAAGAGATTCAGCCAGCGGTCAATTTGGTTTCTAGAATGGACATACAAATTAAACATAATTAAGCAAGAATATTCAGTAGCAAATAAATAGCCTGAACGGTTTAGGTTAACGGGTTTATCTTTGCAGGGTCAGAATGATGAAAGAACCATAGCCAACTGCACCGTTAAAATAGTTTAAAAAATAAATAATCCTAGGCTATCAACATCATTCATGAGCCTAATACTTGATAGATTTAGGGTCCTTTGGATCCTAATTAAAGCATGCAATACCTCGTGCGGCAACATTGTAGCCAAATCACACATTTAACAGCCCTACTTTCCTACTTTGTATGGAATCTTTATGTAAATATTTGCCTGTTCATAGCTGTCCAATTGTATTACGCCTTCCTGTATTTGACTCATTTGAGTTGAACACAGTACTGTTAGCTCATGAAATTAGACAATTTCATTTATTTAGACTGCATGTTAAATTAGCAATATAAGGTCATAAGTTCCACGTGTGTGTGTGTGGTGAAACCCTGTCTGTGGCATAAGAAGTACGTTTGATTAAGGAGGACCATGCCTTTCTATAATGTGAGATTGGAGGTGTCCTGTCCTCCATCCAACTAATGTTACTAAAATCAAATCAAATTGTATTTGCCACATACAGATGGTTAGTAGATGTTAGTGCAAAGTGTAGCGACATGTTGTGCTTCTAGTTCTGACAGTGCAGTAATATCTAACAATTCCCCAACAACTACCTAATACACACACATCTAAAGGGGTGAATGAGAATATGTACATGTAAGTATATGGATGAGCGATGGCCTTACGGCATAGACAAGGTGCAGTAGATGGTATAAAATACAGTATATACATGTGATATGAGTAATGTAAACATTATTAAAGTGGCATTATTTAGAGTGCATTGTATGAAGTGACTAGTGATCAATTTATTAAAGTTGCCAGTGATTGGGTCTCAATGTAGGCAGCAGCCTCTCTATGTTAGTGATTGCAGTTTAACAGTCTGATGGCCTTGAGATAGAAGCTGTTTTTCAGTCTCTCGGTCCCAGCTTTGATGCACATGTACTGACCTCACCTTCTGGATGATAGCGGGGTGAACAGGCAGTGGCTCGGGTGGTTGTTGTCCTGATGATATTTTTGGCCTTCCTGTGAAATTGGGTGATGTAGGTGTCATGGAGGGCAGGTAGTTTGCCCCCGGTGATGCCTTGTGCAGACCGCACCACCCTCTGGAGAGCCTTGCGATTGAGGGCGTGACAGTTGCCATACCAGGCTGTGATATGGCCCGACAGGATGCGCTCGATTGTGCATCCGTAAAAGTTTGTCAGGGTTTTGGGTGACAAGCCAAATTTCTTCAGCCTCCTGAGGTTGAAGAGGCGCTGTTCCAACTAAATGCATGGTTTGTAAATAATGTCTGAGTGTTGGAGTGTGCCCCTGGCTATCTGTAAATAATGTCTGAGTGTTGGAGTGTGCCCCTGGCTATCTGTAAATAATGTCTGAGTGTTGGAGTGTGCCACTGGCTATCTGTAAATAATGTCTGAGTGTTGGAGTGTGCCCCTGGCTATCTGTAAATAATGTCTGAGTGTTGGAGTGTGCCACTGGCTATCTGTAAATAATGTCTGAGTGTTGGAGTGTGCCCCTGGCTATCTGTAAATAATGTTGGAGTGTGCCCCTGGCTATCTGTAAATAATGTCTGAGTGTTGGAGTGTGCCCCTGGCTATCTGTAAATAATGTTGGAGTGTGCCCCTGGCTATCTGTAAATAATGTCTGGCTATCTGTGTTGGAGTGTGCCCCTGTAAATAATGTCTGATCTGTAAATAATGTCTGAGTGTTGGCCCCTGGCATCTGTAAATAATGTCTGAGTGTTGGAGTGTGCCCCTGGCTATCTGTAAATAATGTTGGAGTGTGCCCCTGGCTATCTGTAAATAATGTCTGAGTGTTGGAGTGTGCCCCTGGCTATCTGTAAATAATGTCTGAGTGTTGGAGTGTGCCCCTGGCTATCTGTAAATAATGTCCCCTGGCTATCTGTAAATAATGTTGAGTGTTGTGCCCCTGGCTATCTGTAAATAATGTCTGAGTGTTGGAGTGTGCCCCTGGCTATCTGTAAATAATGTCTGAGTGTTGGAGTGTGCCCCTGGCTATCTGTAAATAATGTCTGAGTGTTGGAGTGTGCCCCTGGCTATCTGTAAATAATGTTGGAGTGTGCCCCTGGCTATCTGTAAAATATAAGAAAAAAAACATTGCCGTCTGTTTTTTGTTTTAAATGTAAGGAATTTGAAATTATTTATACTTTTACTTTTGATACTTATATGTATTTTAGAAATGACATGTACTTTTGATACTTAAGTATATTTAAAAGCAAATACTTTTCCTCTAGTATTTTACTGGGGGACTTTTAATTGAGTTTCCTTGAGGGCTGACTTCAAGTTGGCTACAGTGACTGGTTCAAATCAAATTGGATTTGATCTCCTTCATTCAGTTACGTTCAACACAGTGGCCATGCCAGTCCTGTGGACATTCAATGGTAGTTTGGCAGGCGGTCGTTGGCAGCTCGCTGTCTGGACCATTTAAACCGTATCATTATTGGCTTTAACAGCTGTTTGAATAAAACCCAACAGTATTAGACAAATTGAACGAAGTGCCGGTAGTTACGCCATTTTGAGAGAGATTATGAGAAATGAAAAGACACAAGTGCCAAGGACGAAGAGTTTTAGAAATGATCCCCATAAGCTAGCTAACAGTTTTGGTTTGGGAGTGTATGTGGTAGAGGCTTTGAAGTGGTCAGATTCCTTCTTTCTTTGTCTGGGATCTACAGACAGGGCTACGTTTTTAGAACAGCGAGCCATTTTTATTCCATCACCTAACAAATCAAAACCAAGACTCATCTGACGGAAAAAGAGGTGAGGAATGAAAGAAACATGATTTCTGTGTAATATATTCAGCAGCATACACCAATCTATTTTTGGATCAACCTACAGTCCTTGAACCAACAGCATTTCTAAGGTGATGAATGCAAAAAACAACAAGTAAAATCCCGATACCAAAACAAAGTGTGAGTCACAGTTTCACTCTTTTGAAATGGTGTCCTTCTGCAGCATGTGGAAGGTGAAACCCAGAGGGCTTTTACTGATTGGGGTTGCTGAGGGAACTCTGCTACCTTGGTAGTGTGTTCTTTGTAGTGATTGGGCAAAAAAAATCATAAATAGTTCTCTGTCACAATGTTATTTTAGACGATACTATATCAATACTTGTTTTTCATGGCTCTCTCTTGTCCCTCTGCTGCAGACATAACAGTGAGCAATATGTTTGGAACATTGAATCGCATTAAAATCTTAGTATCGGATCACAATACATATTTGTAGAATTGTGATACATATAGAATTGAGGTACAAATGTTATCGACAACTAAGTATTATGGTGATATCGTATCGTGAGGTCACCGGCAATTCTCAGCCCCAGTTATTTGTGTGCAGCAGGACAGTTTAATGGGTGTGTCTTTGTATTGTTGATGAATGACAACAGGGGTGTGTGTCTGTGTTAACTTATAACACGGGTTGGTATTTATAGGTTGAGTTATAGCAGCAATGGGTGTTTGTATTGGTGAGTTATAGCAGCAATGGGTGTTTGTATTGGTGAGTTATAGCAGCAATGGGTGTTTGTATTGGTGAGTTATAACAGTGGTGGGTGTTTGTATTGGTGAGTTATAAGTGGTGTTTGTATTGTTGAGTTATAACAGTGGTGGGTGTTTGTATTGGTGAGTTATAAGTGGTGTTTGTATTGTTGAGTTATAACAGTGGTGGGTGTTTGTATTGGTGAGTTATAACAGTGGTGGGTGTTTGTATTGGTGAGTTATAAGTGGTGTTTGTATTGGTGAGTTATAACAGCAATGGGTGTTTGTATTGTTGAGTTATAAGTGGTGTTTGTATTGGTGAGTTATAAGTGGTGTTTGTATTGGTGAGTTATAAGTGGTGTTTGTATTGGTGAGTTATAACAGTGGTGGGTGTTTGTATTGTTGAGTTATAAGTGGTGGGTGTTTGTATTGTTGAGTTATAACAGTGGTGGGTGTTTGTATTGGTGAGTTATAACAGCAATGGGTGTTTGTATTGTTGAGTTATAACAGTGGTGTGTGTTTGTATTGGTGAGTTATAAGTGGTGTTTGTATTGGTGAGTTATAACAGTGGTGGGTGTTTGTATTGGTGAGTTATAAGTGGTGTTTGTATTGGTGAGTTATAACAGTGGTGGGTGTTTGTATTGTTGAGTTATAAGTGGTGGGTGTTTGTATTGTTGAGTTATAACAGTGGTGGGTGTTTGTATTGGTGAGTTATAACAGTGGTGGGTGTTTGTATTGGTGAGTTATAAGTGGTGTTTGTATTGGTGAGTTATAACAGTGGTGGGTGTTTGTATTGTTGAGTTATAAGTGGTGGGTGTTTGTATTGGTGAGTTATAACAGTGGTTTGTATTGGGTTATAACAGTGGTGGGTGTTTTTGAGTTATATTGTATTGGTGAGTTATAACAGTGGTGGGTGTTTGTATTGGTGAGTTATAACAGTGGTGGGTGTTTGTATTGTTGAGTTATAACAGTGGTGGGTGTTTGTATTGGTGAGTTATAACAGTGGTGGGTGTTTGTATTGGTGAGTTATAACAGTGGTGGGTGTTTGTATTGGTGAGTTATAACAGTGGTGGGTGTTTGTATTGGTGAGTTATAACAGTGGTGGGTGTTTGTATTGGTGAGTTATAACAGTGGTGGGTGTTTGTATTGGTGAGTTATAACAGTGGTGGGTGTTTGTATTGGTGAGTTATAACAGTGGTGGGTGTTTGTTTGTATTGGTGAGTTATAACAGTGGTGGGTGTTTGTATTGGTGAGTTATAACAGTGGTGGGTGTTTGTATTGGTGAGTTATAACAGTGGTGGGTGTTTGTATTGGTGAGTTATAACAGTGGTGGGTGTTTGTATTGGTGAGTTATAACAGTGGTGGGTGTTTGTATTGGTGAGTTATAACAGTGGTGGGTGTTTGTATTGGTGAGTTATAACAGTGGTGGGTGTTTGTATTGGTGAGTTATAACAGTGGTGGGTGTTTGTATTGGTGAGTTATAACAGTGGTGGGTGTTTGTATTGGTGAGTTATAACAGTGGTGTGAGTTATAACAGTGGTGGGTGTTTGTATTGGTGAGTTATAACAGTGGTGGGTGTTTGTATTGGTGAGTTATAACAGTGGTGGGTGTTTGTATTGGTGAGTTATAACAGTGGTGGGTGTTTGTATTGGTGAGTTATAACAGTGGTGGGTGTTTGTATTGGTGAGTTATAACAGTGGTGGGTGTTTGTATTGGTGAGTTATAACAGTGGTGGGTGTTTGTATTGGTGAGTTATAACAGTGGTGGGTGTTTGTATTGGTGAGTTATAACAGTGGTGGGTGTTTGTATTGGTTTGAGTTATAACAGTGGTGGGTGTTTGTATTGGTGAGTTATAACAGTGGTGGGTGTTTGTATTGGTGAGTTATAACAGTGGTGGGTGTTTGTATTGGTGAGTTATAACAGTGGTGGGTGTTTGTATTGGTGAGTTATAACAGTGGTGGGTGTTTGTATTGGTGAGTTATAACAGTGGTGGGTGTTTGTATTGGTGAGTTATAAACAGTGGTGGGTGTTTGTATTGGTGAGTTATAACAGTGGTGGGTGTTTGTATTGGTGAGTTATAACAGTGGTGGGTGTTTGTATTGGTGAGTTATAACAGTGGTGGGTGTTTGTATTGGTGAGAGTGAGTTATAACAGTGGTGGGTGTTTGTATTGGTGAGTTATAACAGTGGTGGGTGTTTGTATTGGTGAGTTATAACAGTGGTGGGTGTTTGTATTGGTGAGTTATAACAGTGGTGGGTGTTTGTATTGGTGAGTTATAACAGTGGTGGGTGTTTGTATTGGTGAGTTATAACAGTGGTGGGTGTTTGTATTGGTGAGTTATAACAGTGGTGGGTGTTTGTATTGGTGAGTTATAACAGTGGTGGGTGTTTGTATTGGTGAGTTATAACAGTGGTGGGTGTTTGTATTGTTGAGTTATAACAGTGGTGGGTTTGTTTGTTATATTGGTGAGTTATAACAGTGGTGGGTGTTTGTATTGTTGAGTTATAACAGTGGTGGGTGTTTGTATTGGTGAGTTATAACAGTGGTGGGTGTTTTGTATTGGTGAGTTATAACAGTGGTGGGTGTTTGTATTGGTGAGTTATAACAGTGGTGGGTGTTTGTATTGGTGAGTTATAACAGTGGTGGGTGTTTGTATTGGTGAGTTATAACAGTGGTGGGTGTTTGTATTGGTGAGTTATAACAGTGGTGGGTGTTTGTATTGGTGAGTTATAACAGTGGTGGGTGTTTGTATTGGTGAGTTATAACAGTGGTGGGTGTTTGTATTGGTGAGTTATAACAGTGGTGGGTGTTTGTATTGGTGAGTTATAACAGTGGTGGGTGTTTGTATTGGTGAGTTATAACAGTGGTGGGTGTTTGTATTGGTGAGTTATAACAGTGGTGGGTGTTTGTATTGGTGAGTTATAACAGTGGTGGGTGTTTGTATTGGTGAGTTATAACAGTGGTGGGTTTGTATTTGAGTTATAACAGTGGTGGGTGTTTTGGTGAGTTATAACAGTGGTGGGTGTTTGTATTGGTGAGTTATAGTGGTGGGTGTTTGTATTGGTGAGTTATAACAGTGGTGGGTGTTTGTATTTGAGTTATAACAGTGGTGGGTGTTTGTATTTGAGTTATAACAGTGGTGGGTGTTTGTATTGGTGAGTTATAACAGTGGTGGGTGTTTGTATTGGTGAGTTATAACAGTGGTGGGTGTTTGTATTGGTGAGTTATAACAGTGGTGGGTGTTTGTATTGGTGAGTTATAACAGTGGTGGGTGTTTGTATTGGTGAGTTATAACAGTGGTGGGTGTTTGTATTGGTGAGTTATAACAGTGGTGGGTGTTTGTATTGGTGAGTTATAACAGTGGTGGGTGTTTGTATTGGTGAGTTATAACAGTGGTGGGTGTTTGTTATATTGGTGAGTTATAACAGTGGTGGGTGTTTGTATTGGTGAGTTATAACAGTGGTGGGTGTTTGTATTGGTGAGTTATAACAGTGGTGGGTGTTTGTATTGGTGAGTTATAACAGTGGTGGGTGTTTGTATTGGTGAGTTATAACAGTGGTGGGTGTTTGTATTGGTGAGTTATAACAGTGGTGGGTGTTTGTATTGGTGAGTTATAACAGTGGTGGGTGTTTGTATTGGTGAGTTATAACAGTGGTGGGTGTTTGTATTTGAGTTATGTATTGGTGAGTTATAACAGTGGTGGGTGTTTGTATTGGTGAGTTATAACAGTGGTGGGTGTTTGTATTGGTGAGTTATAACAGTGGTGGGTGTTTGTATTGGTGAGTTATAACAGTGGTGGGTGTTTGTATTTGTTATATTGTATTGGTGAGTTATAACAGTGGTGGGTGTTTGTATTGGTGAGTTATAACAGTGGTGGGTGTTTGTATTGGTGAGTTATAACAGTGGTGGGTGTTTGTATTGGTGAGTTATAACAGTGGTGGGTGTTTGTATTGGTGAGTTATAACAGTGGTGGGTGTTTGTATTGGTGAGTTATAACAGTGGTGGGTGTTTGTATTGGTGAGTTATAACAGTGGTGGGTGTTTGTATTGGTGAGTTATAACAGTGGTGGGTGTTTGTATTGGTGAGTTATAACAGTGGTGGGTGTTTGTATTGGTGAGTTATAACAGTGGTGGGTGTTTGTATTGGTGAGTTATAACAGTGGTGGGTGTTTGTATTGGTGAGTTATAACAGTGGTGGGTGTTTGTATTGGTGAGTTATAACAGTGGTGGGTGTTTGTATTGGTGAGTTATAACAGTGGTGGGTGTTTGTATTGGTGAGTTATAACAGTGGTGGGTGTTTGTATTGGTGAGTTATAAGTGGTGGGTGTTTGTATTGGTGAGTTATAACAGTGGTGGGTGTTTGTATTGGTGAGTTATAACAGTGGTGGGTGTTTGTATTGGTGAGTTATAACAGTGGTGGGTGTTTGTATTGGTGAGTTATAACAGTGGTGGGTGTTTGTATTGGTGAGTTATAACAGTGGTGGGTGTTTGTATTGGTGAGTTATAACAGTGGTGGGTGTTTGTATTGGTGAGTTATAACAGTGGTGGGTGTTTGTATTGGTGAGTTATAAGTGGTGGGTGTTTGTATTGGTGAGTTATAACAGTGGTGGGTGTTTGTATTGGTGAGTTATAACAGTGGTGGGTGTTTGTATTGGTGAGTTATAAGTGGTGGGTGTTTGTATTGGTGAGTTATAACAGTGGTGGGTGTTTGTATTGGTGAGTTATAAGTGGTGGGTGTTTTGTATTGGTGAGTTATAACAGTGGTGGGTGTTTGTATTGTTGAGTTATAACAGTGGTGGGTGTTTGTATTGGTGAGTTATAACAGTGGTGGGTGTTTGTATTGGTGAGTTATAACAGTGGTGGGTGTTTGTATTGGTGAGTTATAACAGTGGTGGGTGTTTGTATTGGTGAGTTATAACAGTGGTGGGTGTTTGTATTGGTGAGTTATAACAGTGGTGGGTGTTTGTATTGGTGAGTTATAACAGTGGTGGGTGTTTGTATTGGTGAGTTATAACAGTGGTGGGTGTTTGTATTGGTGAGTTATAACAGTGGTGGGTGTTTGTATTGGTGAGTTATAAGTGGTGGGTGTTTGTATTGGTGAGTTATAACATTTACATTACATTTACATTTAAGTCATTTAGCAGACGCTCTTATCCAGAGCGACTTACAAATTGGTGCAATCACCTTATGACATCCAGTGGGACAGTCACTTAACAATAGTGCATCTAAAACTTAGGGGGGGTGGGGTGAGAGGGATTACTTAACCTATCCTAGGTATTCCTTAAAGAGGTGGGGTTTCAGGTGTCTCCGGAAGGTGGTGATTGACTCCGCTGTCCTGGCGTCGTGAGGGAGTTTGTTCCACCATTGGGGGGCCAGGGCAGCGAACAGTTTTGACTGGGCTGAGCGGGAGCTGTACTTCCTCAGTGGTAGGGAGGCGAGCAGGACAGAGGTGGATGAACGCAGTGCCCTTGTTTGGGTGTAGGGCCTGATCAGAGCCTGGAGGTACTGAGGTGCCGTTCCCCTCACAGCTCCGTAGGCAAGCACCATGGTCTTGTAGCGGATGCGAGCTTCAACTGGAAGCCAGTGGAGAGAACGGAGGAGCGGGGTGACGTGAGAGAACTTGGGAAGGTTGAACACCAGACGGGCTGCGGCGTTCTGGATGAGTTGAAGGGGTTTAATGGCACAGGCAGGGAGCCCAGCCAACAGCGAGTTGCAGTAATCCAGACGGGAGATGACAAGTGCCTGGATTAGGACCTGCGCCGCTTCCTGTGTGAGGCAGGGTCGTACTCTGCGGATGTTGTAGAGCATGAACCTACAGGAACGGGCCACCGCCTTGATGTTAGTTGAGAACGACAGGGTGTTGTCCAGGATCACGCCAAGGTTCTTGGCGCTCTGGGAGGAGGACACAATGGAGTTGTCAACCGTGATGGCGAGATCATGGAACGGGCAGTCCTTCCCCGGGAGGAAGAGCAGCTCCGTCTTGCCGAGGTTCAGCTTGAGGTGGTGATCCGTCATCCACACTGATATGTCTGCCAGACATGCAGAGATGCGATTCGCCACCTGGTCATCAGAAGGGGGAAAGGAGAAGATTAATTGTGTGTCGTCTGCATAGCAATGATAAGAGAGACCATGTGAGGTTATGACAGAGCCAAGTGACTTGGTGTATAGCGAGAATAGGAGAGGGCCAAGAACAGAGCCCTGGGGGACACCAGTGGTGAGAGCGCGTGGTGAGGAGACAGATTCTCGCCACGCCACCTGGTAGGAGCGACCTGTCAGGTAGGACGCAATCCAAGCGTGGGCCGCGCCGGAGATGCCCAACTCGGAGAGGGTGGAGAGGAGGATCTGATGGTTCACAGTATCGAAGGCAGCCGATAGATCTAGAAGGATGAGAGCAGAGGAGAGAGAGTTAGCTTTAGCAGTGCGGAGCGCCTCCGTGATACAGAGGAGAGCAGTCTCAGTTGAATGACTAGTCTTGAAACCTGACTGATTTGGATCAAGAAGGTCATTCAGAGAGAGATAGCGGGAGAGCTGGCCAAGGACGGCACGTTCAAGAGTTTTGGAGAGAAAAGAAAGAAGGGATACTGGTCTGTAATTGTTGACATCGGAGGGATCGAGTGTAGGTTTTTTCAGAAGGGGTGCAACTCTCGCTCTCTTGAAGACGGAAGGGACGTAGCCAACGGTCAGGGATGAGTTGATGAGCGAGGTGAGGTAAGGGAGAAGGTCTCCGGAAATGGTCTGGAGAAGAGAGGAGGGGATAGGGTCAAGCGGGCAGGTTGTTGGGCGGCCGGCCGTCACAAGACGCGAGATTTCATCTGGAGAGAGAGGGGAGAAAGAGGTCAGAGCACAGGGTAGGGCAGTGTGAGCAGAACCAGCGGTGTCGTTTGACTTAGCAAACGAGGATCGGATGTCGTCGACCTTCTTTTCAAAATGGTTGACGAAGTCATCTGCAGAGAGGGAGGAGGGGGGGGAGGGGGCGGAGGATTCAGGAGGGAGGAGAAGGTGGCAAAGAGCTTCCTAGGGTTGGAGGCAGAAGCTTGGAATTTAGCGTGGTAGAAAGTGGCTTTAGCAGCAGAGACAGAGGAGGAAAATGTAGAGAGGAGGGAGTGAAAGGATGCCAGGTCCGCAGGGAGGCGAGTTTTCCTCCATTTCCGCTCGGCTGCCCGGAGCCCTGTTCTGTGAGCTCGCAATGAGTCATCGAGCCACGGAGCGGGAGGGAGGACCGAGCCGGCCTGGAGGATAGGGGACATAGAGAGTCAAGGGATGCAGAGAGGGAGGAGAGGAGGGTTGAGGAGGCAGAATCAGGAGATAGGTGGGAGAAGGTTTGAGCGGAGGGAAGAGATGATAGGATGGAAGAGGAGAGAGTAGCGGGGGGGAGAGAGAGCGAAGGTTGGGACGGCGCGATACCATCCAGTAGGGGCAGTGTGGGAGGTGTTGGATGAGAGCGAGAGGGAAAAGGATACAAGGCAGTGGTCGGAGACTTGGAGGAGTTGCAATGAGGTTAGTGGAAGAACAGCATCTAGTAAAGATGAGGTCGAGCGTATTGCCTGCCTTGTGAGTAGGGGGGAAGGTGAGAGGGTGAGGTCAAAAGAGGAGAGGAGTGGAAAGAAGGAGGCAGAGAGGAAAGAGTCAAAGGTAGACGTGGGGAGGTTAAAGTCGCCCAGAACTGTGAGAGGTGAGCCGTCCTCAGGAAAGGAGCTTATCAAGGCATCAAGCTCATTGATGAACTCTCCGAGGGAACCTGGAGGGCGATAAATGATAAGGATGTTAAGCTTGAAAGGGCTAGTAACTGTGACAGCATGGAATTCAAAGGAGGCGATAGACAGATGGGTAAGGGGAGAAAGAGAGAATGACCACTTGGGAGAGATGAGGATCCCGGTGCCACCACCCCGCTGACCAGACGCTCTCGGGGTGTGCGAGAACACGTGGGCGGACGAAGAGAGAGCAGTAGGAGTAGCAGTGTTGTCTGTGGTGATCCATGTTTCCGTCAGGGCCAAGAAGTCGAGGGACTGGAGGGAGGCATGGGCTGAGATGAACTCTGCCTTGTTGACCGCAGATTGGCAGTTCCAGAGGCTACCGGAGACCTGGAACTCCACGTGGGTCGTGCGCGCTGGGACCACCAGAGTAGGGTGGCCGCGGCCACGCGGTGAGGAGCGTTTGTATGGTCTGTGCAGAGAGGAGAGAACAGGGATAAACCGACACATAGTTGACAGGCTACAGAAGAGGCTACGCTAATGCAAAGGAGATTGGAATGACAAGTGGACTACACGTCTCGAATGTTCAGAAAGTTAAGCTACGTAGCAAGAATCTTATTGACTAAAATGATTAAAATGATACAGTACTGCTGAAGTAGGTCAGCTGGCAGTGGGTGCGTTGTTGACACTACACTAATCAAGTCGTTCCGTTGAGTGTAATAGTTTCTGCAGTGTTGCTATTCGGGGGCTAGCAGGCTAGCTAGCAGTGTTGTTTACGTTACGTTGCGTTAAAAGAACGACAATAGATGGCTAGCGAACCTAGAAAATCGCTCTAGACTACACAATTATCTTTGATACAAAGACGGCTATGTAGCTAGCTAAGTAGCTAGCTACGATCAAACAAATCAAACCGTTGTACTGTAATGAAAATGAAGTGAAAATGTGATACAACCTGTGAATGCGACCGGGTAGTTGAGTTCTATACAGAAGACGTTGGCTAGCGTTGGCTAGCTGTTGGCTAGCTAGCAGAGTCACCTACGTTAAGGACGACAAATAGCTGGCTAGCTAACCTCGGTAAATTAAGATAATCACTCTAAGACTACACACTCTAAACCTAAACAACACAATTATCTTGGATACGATGATACGATGATACGAAGACAGCAAAGACAGCTATGTAGCTAGCTAACACTACACTGATCAAGTCGTTCAGTTGAGTGTAACAGTTTCTCCAGTGCAGCTAATCAGTGGACGTTAGCTAGCTGGCTAGTGAAGACTACGTTAGGACGGCGAAATACGATAATTACGCAATTATCTTTGATACAAAGACGGCTATGTAGCTAGCTGAGAAGAAATTGCTAAGATAAGACAAATCAAACCGTTGTGATATAATGAAATATAATGAAAAAGTAGTGAAAAAGTTATACTACCCGTTGGAGCGACGTGCAGATGCGACCACTCGCTCCAACCGCTAAAATGAAAGAAGGGATAACACCCACAGTGGTGGGTGTTTGTATTGGTGAGTTATAACAGTGGTGGTTTGTGTTTGTATTGGTGAGTTATAACAGTGGTGGGTGTTTGTATTGGTGAGTTATAACAGTGGTGGGTGTTTGTATTGGTGAGTTATAACAGTGGTGGGTGTTTGTATTGGTGAGTTATAACAGTGGTGGGTGTTTGTATTGGTGAGTTATAACAGTGGTGGGTGTTTGTATTGGTGAGTTATAACAGTGGTGGGTGTTTGTATTGGTGAGTTATAACAGTGGTGGGTGTTTGTATTGGTGAGTTATAACAGTGGTGGGTGTTTGTATTGGTAGTTATAACAGTGGTGGGTGTTTGTATTGGTGAGTTATAACAGTGGTGGGTGTTTGTATTGGTGAGTTATAACAGTGGTGGGTGTTTGTATTGGTGAGTTATAACAGTGGTGGGTGTTTGTATTGGTGAGTTATAACAGTGGTGGGTGTTTGTATTGGTGAGTTATAACAGTGGTGGGTGTTTGTATTGGTGAGTTATAACAGTGGTGGGTGTTTGTATTGGTGAGTTATAACAGTGGTGGGTGTTTGTATTGGTGAGTTATAACAGTGGTGGGTGTTTGTATTGGTGAGTTATAACAGTGGTGGGTGTTTGTATTGGTGAGTTATAACAGTGGTGGGTGTTTGTATTGGTGAGTTATAACAGTGGTGGGTGTTTGTATTGGTGAGTTATAACAGTGGTGGGTGTTTGTATTGGTGAGTTATAACAGTGGTGGGTGTTTGTATTGGTGAGTTATAACAGTGGTGGGTGTTTGTATTGGTGAGTTATAACAGTGGTGGGTGTTTGTATTGGTGAGTTATAACAGTGGTGGGTGTTTGTATTGGTGAGTTATAACAGTGGTGGGTGTTTGTATTGGTGAGTTATAACAGTGGTGGGTGTTTGTATTGGTGAGTTATAACAGTGGTGGGTGTTTGTATTGGTGAGTTATAACAGTGGTGGGTGTTTGTATTGGTGAGTTATAACAGTGGTGGGTGTTTGTATTGGTGAGTTATAACAGTGGTGGGTGTTTGTATTGGTGAGTTTTAACTAGAGGTCGACTGATTAAATTGGCCTCGGGATGATTTCAAGTTTTCTTAACAATTGGTAATCGGCCTTATGGCCGAGGGACACTGCATGGCAGGCTGACCACCTGTTACACAAGTTCAGCATCAAAGGGACCTGCAAGGAGCCAAGGTAAGTTGCTAGCTTGCATTAAACTTTTCTTATAAAAACATTCTCCACATAATCATTAGTTAAATACACATGGTTGATGATATTACTAGGTTAACTAGCTTGTTCTGCATTGTGTATAATCAATGCAGGGCCTGTTAATTTATCATCGAATCACAGCCTACCTCAACTTCACCAAAAGGGTAATGATTTAACAAATGCACATTCGCGAAAAAGCACAATTGTTGTGCAAGTGTACCTAACCGTAAACAACAATGCCTTTCTTAAATCACTACACAAGTATATATTTTTAACCTGCATATGTAGTTAAATGAAATTCATTTTAGCAGGCAATATTAACCAGGGGAAATTGTGTCACTTCTCTTGCGTTCAGGGCAATCAGTCAGGGTAATGCAACAGTTTGGTCCGCCTGGCTAGTTGCGAAACGGAACGGTTCCGTATTTTACTGAAAAAATCAACGTTTTGTTTTCGAAATTATAGTTTCCGGATTTGACTATATTAATCACCAAAGGATCATATTTCTGTGTGTTTTTATTATTATTAAGTCTATGATTTGATATTTGATAGAGCAGTCTGACTGAGCGGTGGTAGGCAGCAGCAGGCTCGTAAGCATTCATTCAAACAGCACTTTTTATGCGTTTGCCAGCAGCTCTTAGCAATGCTTGAGGCACAGCGCTGTTTATGACTTCAAGCCTATCAACTCCCGAGATTAGGCCGGCAATACTAAAGTGCCTATAAGAACATCCAATAGTAAAAGGTATATGAAATACAAATGGTATAGAGAGAAATAGTCCTATAATTCCTGTAATAACTACAACCTAAAACTTCTTACCTGGGAATATTGAAGACTCATGTTAAAAGGAACCACCAGCTTTCACATGTTCTCATGTTCTGAGCAAGGAACTTAAACGTTTGCTTTTTTACATGGCACATATTGCACTTTTACTTTCTTCTCCAACACTTTTTTTGCATTATTTAAACCAAATTGAACATGTTTCATTATTTATTTGAGACTAAATAGATTTTATTGATGTATTATATTAAGTTAATATAAGTGTTAATTGTTCATTCAGTATTGTTGTAATAATTGTCATTATATATATATATATATATATATATATATATATATATATATATATATATATATATATATATATATATGGGTTATTGTGGTGTGTTTTTGTCTTAGGTGTTTTGTGGGGTGTATTGTGGTGTGTTTAGTCTAGGTGTTTTGGCTGCCTGTCTATGGCTGCCTGAGGCGGTTCCCAATCAGAGTCAGGTGATTATCGTTGTTTCTGATTGGGAACCATATTTAGGCAGCCATATTCTGTGAGTGTTTCGTGGGTGATTGTTCCTGTCTTTGTGTTTGCACCAGATAGGGCTGTTTGGTTGGTGATTGTTCCTGTCTTTGCGTTTGCACCAGATAGGGCTGTTTGGTGGGTGATTGTTCCTGTCTTTGTGTTTGCACCAGATAGGGCTGTTTGGTGGGTGATTGTTCCTGTCTTTGTGTTTGCACCAGATAGGGCTGTTTGGTGGGTGATTGTTCCTGTCTTTGTGTTTGCACCAGATAGGGCTGTTTGGTGGGTGATTGTTCCTGTCTTTGTGTTTGCACCAGATAGGGCTGTTTGGTGGGTGATTGTTCCTGTCTTTGTGTTTGCACCAGATAGGGCTGTTTGGTGGGTGATTGTTCCTGTCTTTGTGTTTGCACCAGATAGGGCTGTTTGGTGGGTGATTGTTCCTGTCTTTGTGTTTGCACCAGATAGGGCTGTTTGGTGGGTGATTGTTCCTGTCTTTGTGTTTGCACCAGATAGGGCTGTTTGGTGGGTGATTGTTCCTGTTTCTTTGTGTTTGCACCAGATAGGGCTGTTTGGTGGGTGATTGTTCCTGTCTTTGTGTTTGCACCAGATAGGGCTGTTTGGTGGGTGATTGTTCCTGTCTTTGTGTTTGCACCAGATAGGGCTGTTTGGTGGGTGATTGTTCCTGTCTTTGTGTTTGCACCAGATAGGGCTGTTTGGTGGGTGATTGTTCCTGTTTTTGTGTTTGCACCAGATAGGGGGTTTTCAGTTTTTCACTTTTCATTATTTTGTAGTTTCCGCTTGTATTGTTTTTTGCTTCATTAAAATTATATCACGAATCATCATCACGCTGCATTTTGGTCCGATCCTTGTTCTACCTCTTCGTCAGAGGAGGAGATAGAAGAGAGCCGTTACATATACTTTATATATAAATGGTCCGATTAATCAGATTTGGCCTTTTTTGGTCCTCCAATAATCGGTATCGTTATCGACGTTGAAAAATCATAATCGGTCGACCTCTAGTTATGACTTATTACTGTTATGATATTAATGTCGTGGTTGTTACTGAGATGTAATAATTTATGTTATGACTTATTCCTGTTAGGATATTACTGTTATTATGGCTATTATGATACTACTGTTATTATTGTTATTATGTTAGTTATAATGGTTATTATGTTAGTACTGTTAGTATGTCATTATGTTATGACTTATTATGGTTATTACTGGATTATGGTCTCTGTCTAAATATCCTCCCCCTGTAGCAATCTCTTACTAAACCATCACATTGTTAGTGAAAAGAAAAGAAAACGAGGTGAATTGTTCCCATACTGTACCATGGAAAGAACTTTGAATATTGATGATCATCTTTATAATGGCAGTGTCTGCATTTGTAGTGCTAAAATACTCTCAAACAGGTACCGTTGTGCTAGTACTGTAATTTGTATTATTTTCACATATTTGTTATTGAATGAGTTACTTACACCCTAGATAATGTACCATAGGGGACCCGAACCCTCTCCAACAACACACATACACCCCATTCACACATCTGTGATTCTATCACCTTCCATCTGTTCCACAGGATTCACACCTGACCTGTGGCTCAGAACGGGGAGGGCCTGTGTCAGGCCGAAAGCCAGCCAGCCCCCCGCCCACATACACAGTGTCAGTGCTCCACCTAGTTGTTAGATCATAAGGCTTATAACAAACAATCCCCAACAGCACCAAACTGTGTGCCTCTACCTTTGTCACTATGCTTATATTTAGCAGCCACCTGGACGGACACCCCCCCCCCCCCCCACACACACCAATTTAGTCCTCCAACACCCACCAGTGCACCATGGGAAGGGTAAAGACTTCCTGTAAGTATGAGAGTGGAGGACATTTAATTTAAAATGGAGAGGGAGAGATAAATACGGAGGGAGAGAGGAAAAGAGAGTGACAGGGAGAGAGAGGAGGGACATGAAAATAGAGGGAGAGAGAGAGTGAGAGGGAAAGGGAGACAGTGATCTCTCCAAAATACATGACCAATGAGTTAATCATGCAGTGTGAAAACACATTTGTTAGTTTGCCAGGTTTTTTTCACAGCCAGACAGTAGCACTGCTTTGACTCATTGATTGAGTAACAATCCTTGTTCAAGATAATTTTTAAAATCTTAAATGGACAAGCACAGACATTACACCCTATGCGTGCTAATACACACAGCACCTGATTCATGTTCTTTTAAACCCACAATGTGAGCCACAGCCTCAGAAGATAGATCTAGGTAATTTTTCAAACCTCTCTGGATCACAAAAAATATATATATTTTCCATTACCGTGCAGTTTAATGGTCTGACGGTAATCATATCCCGAACGAAATAAATATATTTAAATAGAAAGTTATCAGAAATAGATAAGATCTTGCTAGATGGAAAGGAAAATACCTGTCTATTTGTGGAAAAATCCCAGATTTGTCTTTAGTTATTTCCCAGTTTAGCGATTTCCTTATGGCCCTACCTACACCTAACAACTTGTTTTTTAAATTATACGAACAAAAAAGATAATGTTATTTGGAATGGCAAGCAAGACTAAATTAAACGGGCCTATTTATATAATGAATATTAATTCGGAGGGCAGAAATGATTAAATATTAAAGCATTAGACCTCACTAAAGGCTTCAGTCATACAAAAGTTATACCTAAATCCAAACTGGTTCTCTCAGATTAGTAATGGCCAACACCATGTTCAAGAATGATCTTTTCCCCTTTATTCAGATTACAACCTCTCACTTTCCATTATTTGAAAATGAAATAATCTCCAAAATATCGCTATTTTTAAAACAAGCCTTAGAAAGTAGGTTACTATTTCAGTTTCACCAGAAAAGACAGAACAAATATTATAGTAAAACTCAAATATACTAATTGATAAAAACAAATATATATATATATTTTTGTGAAAAATGTAAAAACTGCAATCTTTAAAAAAATTATATAATAAATAGGACTGGTTGTCACACATGCACCTAACAAAAATATATGGAAATGTCTCCTCTATCCAAAATTACAACCAACTAATTACATAATTTCTTCAAAAATGGATGAGGAAAGTGGAAGGGGGAAGGAACTTGTTTGTCGGTGCTGTATTAAAGGCCAAAACGGGTCAAAGAAATTCGTCATGAATAAAAGAAGTATACCAGTTTCACCATACAGGTTGCAAAATAGTTCACAATATGTCACGGCTGATTTCCTCCTCGTCTGAAGAGGTGTAGCAGGGATCGGACCAAAATGCAGCGTAGTTCGTGTTCAGCATATTTTAATGAAAGACCAAAACGTGAACACTGCACAAAATATAAAATAACAAACGTGGAAAAAACGAAACAGTCCTATCTGGTGCAGAGAACAGAGACAGGAAACAATCACCCACAAAGTACCCACAGAATATGGCTGCCTAAATATGGTTCCCAATCAGAGACAAAGATAGACAGCTGCCTCTAATCGAGAACCAATCTAGGCAACCATAGACATACAAAATACCTAGAATGGAGCCAGCCCCATAAACATACAAAAACCCCTAGACAAGACAAAACACATACATCACCCATGTCACACCCTGACCTAACCAAAATAACAAGGAAAACAAAGTATACTAAGGTCAGGGTGTGACGCGTTATTCACGTTTCATTCAGAACTATCCCTAATCATGGTAGTATCCTCATTAATGTAGAACAGTTTATAAACATATTCTATTCTTATTTACAACAGAAGTGACTCGAACATTACACAATACATTATTTACCATTAATTTCTATTGGGGAAAAAGATCTGAAACACAACCAAAAACAAACAGCATTTGCCTTGTCAAAATGCACAAAATTGCAGGAAATTTGCTTTAACACTGCACAATATTTTCTCAGCTCCATGTCAAATCGCAGGAAAGGTTTTTTAAAACCATAACATTTTCTGTCAGCTCCAAGGCAAAATGTGTAGAATTTCAGAAAATGTGCTTTAAAAATGCAAACAATTCTCCACAAGGTCAAGATGGGGGGGTCTCTAAAATTCAGTCGTTCTGACCGTGCCCATTGCCCACCACCTAAGCCCCTTTTTGATCCAGAGAAAACCCTGGAAGGGAAGAGAACAGAGGACAGACCAGACAAGAGTCCAGCCAGTGCATGGTCTCTTGTGTAATTGCGACCTTCACAGCGCATCCTCTCTCTGATAAATCACACGTCTTTTAATGACAGCCTTTGGGCTGTGGAGACAGACCGCTGAGTGCTCTGAAACGCAGCCTAGCCAGGAACAAGGTCCTGTGAAAGGATCCCAGCTCTACAGCAGCACTACATCTCCCATTCTGGCCCATAAATACAGGGGCTGGCAGCGGCACAGACATTTGAAGAAGTGGACTGAGTCAACTCACAGGGACACTTAAAGGACACTTCCCCCCCTGGCCCTATACGCTGTTCTCATCATCCTCTGGAGGGCCATTTGGGAGTAATGTCCATAGGAAGGATGCCCGTCTGTAAACGCTCTGGGGGACCAGAATATCTCAGGTGACCTCACCCAGGGGAGTGGTCTGTCTGTAGGCGATGACAGAGCGAAAAAACATGTTTGTGCAGTAGGAAAATAATGTTATGTCTCCCGAGTGGCGCAGCGGTCTGAGGCACTGCCTCGCAGTGAGGTTTGAAATTATTATATATGTTTTGAATAGAAAATGTTTTCAAATCCTGCAACACCGCAGGACAAGACGTCTAAGAAGTTGTCTTAGTCTGTAAAGGCTGGGAAACTCAGCCATCTATTTTGATTGACTACGGCCCGCAATAAATTACCACTAATCACAGGACAAGAGACCGTCAATTACATAAGGGGCTTAGACAGGCTCGGATAACCTCTGATAGCCCCGGAGGTGAAGTGCGTGCACACACACATAGGTGCTAAAACATTATGTTCCAGCGAGAAGTTAACAGGATTTGAGCTGATTACATCACAGGCTTTCACATGTTAGGGTTGGTGGACTATACGAGGGTGTGTGGTTTCACTAAACTACGACCACAGAACACGACCCCTGAACTAGGATGCACATCTCTTCTGACAGATTGACCTCTCTCTGCCAACTAGGTGCATCTAGAAAAATGAGTTTTTCCTGCTCTAGTTGCATTGCCCAAACATAGACAGTATACCACACTGAAAAACAGATGACTTATAGAATGACACATCAGCTAAACAAACGTCCCACTAAAGCTCCTATACGACTTCTCAGGGTGTTTATAACCAATTATTACTGTCTAATTACCTCTCCCACGTGTTTCTCATTGGCCCTCATCCTCCTCCCCTCTCACACACACACAGACAGAGACAGACAGACAGAGTGAGGGCCCCAGCTGGTCTTGGATGACTGCAACCCTCCTCCTTTGAAGGCTGGGCTCATATAACCGCTGCTCTTAAACCATAACCCCCCCAATTAAGGACAGATATCTCTGCCTATGTACTTGCTCAAATCTTCAGACAACATAGCTGATTCTTTCCTTGTCTACTGTGGTGGGGAGGGGAAAGTCATTATAAGGTACTGTACTGCATGTTCTATGCTGCGTTGAATATCCTAGTATCACACATCTGTCCTTCAGAGGACATCAGCAGATGTCACAACAGTGTCCTTCTGTAGTTATACCGTGGGGTTTGTGTGCAGTTCTTGGTGTGTTTTGTGGGGGTTCAGGAGAGAGATAGCACTGCACACCTGTGGGCTTTACAACAACCCCCCCCCCAAGGGGAGCGTGGCCTAGCCAGTTCACTACCATAAATAGCCAGCTACAAAGAGAAAGAGGTGCCAGCCTGCATACCACTATAATGAGCTAGAACATATGTTCTGAAACACTAATGCAGATGTTCTGTTGTGGAGATCACAGCCCTTCAGGGATTCTACAACCCTCATAATGTTCTATAATGACATGCATTCTTTCTGGCACCATGTGATCAATTAGCAGTTGTAAACATGTATTATTCTTCTCTATGGTGAATGAAGCATGATCTAAGCATGAACAATACAAACACCACTTATAACTCAACAATACAAACACCCACCACTGTTATAACTCACCAATACAAACACCACTTATAACTCAACAATACAAACACCACTTATAACTCAACAATACAAACACCACTTATAACTCACCAATACAAACACCACTTATAACTCACCAATACAAACACCACTTATAACTCAACAATACAAAACACCACTTATAACTCAACAATACAAACACCACTTATAACTCACCAATACAAACACACCACTGTTATAACTCACCAATACAAACACCCACCACTTATAACTCAACAATACAAACACCCACCACTTATAACTGTTATAACTCACCAATACAAACACCCACCACTTATAACTCAACAATACAAACACCCACCACTGTTATAACTCACCAATACAAACACCCACCACTGTTATAACCAACAATACAAACACCCACCACTGTTATAACTCAACAATACAAACACCCACCACTGTTATAACTCAACAATACAAACACCCACCACTGTTATAACTCAACAATACAAACACCCACCACTGTTTAATCAACAATACAAACACCCACCACTGTTATAACTCAACAATACAAACACCCACCACTGTTATAACTCAACAATACAAACACCACTTATAACTCACCAATACAAACACCACTTATAACTCAACAATACAAACACCACTTATAACTCAACAATACAAACACCACTTATAACTCAACAATACAAACACCACTTATAACTCACCAATACAAACACCCACCACTGTTATAACTCACCAATACAAACACCCACCACTTATAACTCACCAATACAAACACACACCACTGTTATAACTCACCAATACAAACACACACCACTGTTATAACTCAACAATACAAACACCCACCACTGTTATAACTCAACAATACAAACACCCACCACTGTTATAACTCAACAATACAAACACCCACCACTGTTATAACTCAACAATACAAACACCCACCACTGTTATAACTCAACAATACAAACACCCACCACTGTTATAACTGTTATAACTCAACAATACAAACACCCACCACTGTTATAACTCAACAATACAAACACTCACCACTGTTATAACTCACCAATACAAACACCCACCACTTATAACTCACCAATACAAACACCCACCACTGTTATAACTCAACAATACAAACACCCACCACTGTTATAACTCAACAATACAAACACCCACCACTGTTATAACTCAACAATACAAACACCCACCACTGTTATAACTCACCAATACAAACACCCACCACTGTTATAACTCAACAATACAAACACCCACCACTGTTATAACTCAACAATACAAACACCCACCACTGTTATAACTCACCAATACAAACACCCACCACTGTTATAACTCAACAATACAAACACACACCACTTATAACTCAACAATACAAACACCCACCACTGTTATAACTCAACAATACAAACACACACCACTGTTATAACTCAACAATACAAACACCCACCACTTATAACTCAACAATACAAACACCCACCACTGTTATAACTCAACAATACAAACACCCACCACTTATAACTCAACAATACAAACACCCACCACTGTTATAACTCAACAATACAAACACCCACCACTGTTATAACTCAACAATACAAACACCACTTATAACTCAACAATACAAACACCCACCACTGTTATAACTCAACAATACAAACACCCACCACTGTTATAACTCAACAATACAAACACCCACCACTGTTATAACTCAACAATACAAACACACACCACTGTTATAACTCAACAATACAAACACACACCACTGTTATAACTCAACAATACAAACACACACCACTGTTATAACTCAACAATACAAACACCCACCACTGTTATAACTCAACAATACAAACACCCACCACTGTTATAACTCAACAATACAAACACACACCAGATGTGTACCTTGTCAGCTCGGGGATTAGAACTTGCAACCTTTCGGTTACTAGTCCAATGCTCTAACCACTAGGCTACCCTGCCACCCCAGTAATATAACAGTGGTGGGTGTTTGTATTGTTGTGTTATAATAAGGGCGCCTCTTTTTTTCCTTTGTTTTGATAATCTAAACTCTTGGGATCTGTTATAATGTGGGTTTAGCAGTTATTCAGTAACTCAATAACAATACAAACACCCACCACTGTTATAACTTAATGTCAATAATACCGTAAGTCACTACATAACAGTAATATCATAACAATACTGACGTAATATAACCATAACAGTAATAAATCATAACATAATAACAGTAATAACATCTAACTTTAATAACATAACAGTACTAACACAATACCAGTAATAACAGAACAGTACTAACACAATACCAGTAATAACAGAACAGTACAAACACAATACCAGTAATAACAGAACAGTACAAACACAATACCAGTAATAACAGAACAATAACAGAACAGTACTAACACAATACCAGGAATAACAGAACAGTACTAACACAATACCAGGAATAACAGAACAGTACTAACACAATACCAGGAATAACAGAACAGTACTAACACAATACCAGGAATAACAGAACAGTACTAACACAATACCAGGAATAACAGAACAGTACTAACACAATACCAGGAATAACAGAACAGTACTAACACAATACCAGGAATAACAGAACAGTACTAACACAATACCAGGAATAACAGAACAGTACTAACACAATACCAGGAATAACAGAACAGTACTAACACAATATCAGGAATAACAGAACAGTACTAACACAATACCGGTAATATCCTAACATTACTAACATAACCATAACAGTTATTACAAACACAATAACAGTAAGACTACAACAGACCAATAGTAATAACATAATAATCTTAACAGTAATAACATCCATAATAACAGTAATAACAATGAGTCGTAATATAAATAAATAATAAGATAACAGAAATAAGGTAATAATCATAATAACAATAACATAACAGCCACAATAACACTAACATAATAACTATAATAACATTAACTGTCACACCCTGACCTTGGTATTCTTTGTTTTCTTTATTGTTTTGGTTAGGTCAGGGTGTGACATGGGTGATGTATGTGTTTTTCTACTGTCTAGGGTTTTTGTAGGTTTACGGGGTCATTTACTATCTAGGTGTTATGTATGTCTATGGTTGACCAGATTGGTTCTCAATTAGAGGCAGCTGTTTATCGTTGTCTCTGATTGGGAACCATATTTAGGTTGCCATCTTCTTTGGGTATTTGGTGGGTTATTGTCTATGTCTAGTTGCCTGTGTCTGCACTAGTGTTATTCTAGCTTCACGTTCGGTTTGTTGTTTTGTATAGTTAAGTGTTCTTCGTCTTCATTCAAATATCATGTATTCACATCACGCTGCGCATTGGTCCGCTTCTTACGACGAACGTGACATTAACATCATAACAGTACTAAAATATAACTGTAATAATTATAATATAAATAACAGAATTACTATAAATACAGTACTAATCCATAATAACAATATCAAATGAGTACTAACAGTAATATCATAACCATAATAACAGTAGACATGATAACCCTAATGACATGATAACCATAATAACAGTAAAGACATGATAACCCTAATGACATGATAACCACAATAACTCATTATTAGGCTGTATTATACAGCCTAGTGCACATACAGCCTAGTGCACATACAGCCTAGTGCACATACAGTGCCTTCAGAAAGAATTGACTTTTTCCACATTTTGTTGTTACAGCCTGAATTCAAAATGGATCAAATGTATTTTTTGCTCATCCATCTACACACAATGCCCTATAATGACAAAGTGAAATAATGTATTTAGACATTTTTGCAAATCTGTTGAAAATAAAATACAGAAATCTAATTTATGTAGTGTATTTGGAAAGTATTCAGACCCCTTTCTTTTTCCCCACATTTTTGTTAAGTTAAGCTTATTATAATATATATTAAATAGTTTTTTCCCCTCGTCAATCTACACACAATACCCCATAATGACAACGAGAAAACAAGTTTTTAGAAATGTTTGCACATTTATTAAAACAAAAAAACAGAAACCTTATTTACATAACTATTCAGACCCTTTGCTGTGAGACTCGAAATTGAGCTCAGGTGCATCCTGTTACAATTGATCATCCTTGAGCTGTTTCTACAACTTGATTGGATTCCACCTGTGGTATTTTCAATTGAGTGTACATTATTTGGTTAGGCACACACCTGTCTATATAAGGTCCCACAGTTGACAGTACATGTCAGAGCAAAAACCAAGCCATGAGGTCAAAGGAATTGTCTGTAGAGATCCAAGACAGGATTGTGTCGAGGCACGGATCTGGGAAAGGGTACCAAAAAATGGCTGTAGCATTGAAAGTCCCCAAGAACACAGTGGACTCTTAAATGGAAGAAGTTTGGAACCACCAAGACGCTTCCTAGAGCTGACCATCCGGCCAAACTGAGCAATTGGGGGAGAAGGACTTGGTCAGGGAGGTGACCAAGAACCTGATGGTCACTCTGACAGAGCGCTAGAGTTCCTCTGTGGAGATGGAAGAACATTTTAGAAGGATAACCATCTCTGCAGCACTCCACCAATCAGGTGTTTATGGTAGAGTGACCAGACAGAAGCCACTCCTCAGTTAAAGGTACATGACAGCCCACTTGGAGTTTGCCATAAGGCACCTTGTCACGCCCTGACCTTAGATAGCTCTGTTTTATATATATTTTGGTTAGGTCAGGGTGTGACTAGGGTGGGTACTCTAGTGTTGTATGTCTAGGGTTTTGTATGTCTAGGGTTTTGTATGTCTAGGGTTTTGTATGTCTAGGGTTTTGTATGTCTAGGGTTTTGTATGTCTAGGGTTTTGTATGTCTAGGGTTTTGTATGTCTAGGGTTGTTGTATGTCTAGGGTTTTGTATGTCTAGGGTTTTGTATGTCTAGGGTTTTGTATGTCTAGGGTTTTGTATGTCTAGGGTTTTGTATGTCTAGGGTTTTGTATGTCTAGGGTTTTGTATGTCTAGGGTTTTGTATGTCTAGGGTTTTGTAGGTCTAGGGTTTTGTAGGTCTAGGGTTTTGTAGGTCTAGGGTTTTGTAGGTCTAGGGTTTTGTATGTCTAGGGGTTTTTGTATTGCTATGTTGGCCTGATATGGTTCCCAATCAGAGACAGCTGTTTATCGTTGTCTCTGATTGGGGATCATATTTAGGCAGCCCTGTTTCCCACTTTCTATTGTGGGATCTTGTCTACAGTTAGGTGCCTGTGTGCACACTAGTAGCTTCACGGTTGGTTGTTTGGTTTTGTTTTCGGTGAGTTTCAGTTCATTCAAAATATGTGGAACTCTATTCACGCTGCGCCTTGGTCTCCTTCATATGACGAACATGACACACCTAACGGACTCTCAGACCATGAGAAACAAGATTCTCTGGTCTGATGAAACCAAGATTGAACTCTTCGGACACCGGACACCTGGCACCATCCCTACGGTGAAATGGTAATTAAAAGCTTCACCAGGCTCAAAGGGATATTCAATGTCTCCTTTTCTCATTCTGTTTACCCTTCTACCAATAGGTGCCCTTCATGGTGAGGCATTGGAAAACCTCCCTGGCCTTTGTTGAATCTGTTTGCAATTCACTGCTTGACTGAGGGACCTTAGAGATAATTGTATGTGTGGGGTACAGAGATGAGGTAGTCATAAAAAAAATCATGTTAAACCCTATTACTCCACACAGTGAGCCCATGCAACTTATTATGTGACTTGTTTAGCAAATATTTACTCCTGAACTTATTTAGGCTTGTCATAACCAAGGGGTTGAATACTTATTGACTCAAGACATTTCAGCTCTGAATTTTTTATTAATTTGTAATTTTAAAAACAAAAACAATTCCACTTCGATATTACGGGGTGTTGTGTTAATCAATTTTAAATTCAGGCTCTAACACAACAAAATGTGGAAAAGTTTAAGGGGTATGAATACTTTCTGAAGGCACTACACACACACACACACACACACACACACACACACACACACACACACACACACACACACACACACACACACACACACACACACACACACACACACACACACACACACACACACACACAGTCCACTCTTGTTTTGTTGTATTATTTCCCTAACCCTGCCATCTTCCACACAAAGTATTAGTCCTAAGGAAAGGTAGGAAAGAAGGAAGGAGAGGAGAGAAGTGTTTTTATTCTGAAATAATGCTATTGTTGGCCGATGGATTAAGGTTTTGGCTGAGTGTGTGGGACACCCTCAATGTTTAGCTCATAGGAAGAGGAGGAGGAGATATGAACAACTGCCACTGAGATCTGCTGCTCTGCTTCCCTCCATCTCCATCCCTCTCTGTTTCCATCTCTCATTATTTCTCCTCACCCTGCCATCTTCCTTAGTCCTCTCTTGTTTTGTTGTATTATTTCCCCTAACCCTGCCACACACACACACTTGTTTTGTTGTATTACACACACACACACACACACACACAAACAAAGTATCAGGGAAGTAAGGGTGAAGGCAGGAAAGTTATAAGGAAAGGTAGGAAAGAAGGAAGGAGAGGAGAGAAGTGTTTTTATTCTGAAATAATGCTATTGTTGGCCGATGGATTAAGGTTTTGGCTGAGTGTGTGGGACGGATTTACCCTCCAATGTTTAGCTCATAGGAAGAGGAGGAGGAGATATGAACAACAGATTATCCCTCTCTCCAACTGAGATCTGCTGCTCTGCTTCCCTCCATCTCCATCCCTCTCTTCCTCCATCTCTCATCTTGATTTCTCCTCACATCTTTATCTCTTCCTTAGTCCTCTCTTGTTTTGTTGTATTATTTCCCCTAACCCTGCCATCTTCCTTAGTCCTCTCTCTTGTTTTGTTGTATTATTTCCCCTAACCCTGCCATGCCATCTTCCTCTCTCTTGTTTTGTTGTATTATTTCCCTAACCCTGCCATCTTCCTTAGTCCTCTCTCTTGTTTTGTTGTATTATTTCCCCTAACCCTGCCATCTTCCTTAGTCCTCTCTCTTGTTTTGTTGTATTATTTCTTGTTTTGTTGTATTATTTCCCTAACCCTGCCATCTTCCTTAGTCCTCTCTTGTTTTGTTGTATTATTTCCCCTAACCCTAACCCTGCCATCTTCCTTAGTCCTCTCTCTTGTTTTGTTGTATTATTTCCCTAACCCTGCCATCTTCCTTAGTCCTCTCTCTTGTTTTGTTGTATTATTTCCCCTAACCCTGCCATCTTCCTTAGTCCTCTCTCTTGTTTTGTTGTATTATTTCCCTAACCCTGCCATCTTCCTTAGTCCTCCTCTCTTGTTTTGTTGTATTATTTCCCTAACCCTGCTATCTTCCTTAGTCCTCTCTCTTGTTTTGTTGTATTATTTCCCCTAACCCTGCCATCTTCCTTAGTCCTCTCTCTTGTTTTGTTGTATTATTTCCCCTAACCCTGCCATCTTCCTTAGTCCTCTCTCTTGTTTTGTTGTATTATTTCCCCTAACCCTGCTATCTTCCTTAGTCCTCTCTCTTGTTTTGTTGTATTATTACCCCTAACCCTGCCATCTTCCTTAGTCCTCTCTTGTTTTGTTGTATTATTTCCCCTAACCCTGCCATCTTCCTTAGTCCTCTCTTGTTTTGTTGTATTATTTCCCCTAACCCTGCCATCTTCCTTAGTCCTCTCTTGTTTTGTTGTATTATTTCCCCTAACCCTGCCATCTTCCTTAGTCCTCTCTCTTGTTTTGTTGTATTATTTCCCCTAACCCTGCTATCTTCCTTAGTCCTCTCTCTTGTTTTGTTGTATTATTTCCCCTAACCCTGCCATCTTCCTTAGTCCTCTCTTGTTTTGTTGTATTATTTCCCCTAACCCTGCCATCTTCCTTAGTCCTCTCTTGTTTTGTTGTATTATTTCCCCTAACCCTGCCATCTTCCTTAGTCCTCTCTTGTTTTGTTGTATTATTTCCCCTAACCCTGCCATCTTCCTTAGTCCTCTCTCTTGTTTTGTTGTATTATTTCCCCTAACCCTGCCATCTTCCTTAGTCCTCTCTCTTGTTTTGTTGTATTATTTCCCCTAACCCTGCCATCCTAATTGGAGTAAACTAATGGACATTAATACTTAGACTTCTACTTCCAATGTATACATCTGCATATTACGGGCACAGTGCATTTGACTTTTTAGTTATCCCTCTTTTTCTTTAGTACCACCCTCAACCCCTCCCATCTATCCCTGAAAACCATCCAGTTTTCATTTCTATTTGCCATCTATTTTTCAACTGTGCTGTGATGTTTCACAAAAGTTCTGAACCTTTTATTCTCATAGTTTCTACAGGTTGTAAATGAAAGATGAACATTTTTGCTAAGAGTATTATTAATCAAACGACTATAACTTTTCAGACCACCCAGCACTGCTATTTGCACAGTTAGTTGTAGGTAAATGTTTAGCTTTTTCAGCCATTCCTGAACCTGTAACTAAAAACAAGCTACTTAGCGAACGAGAGGCAGAGCGGGAGAGAGAATGAGAGGGAGTGGGCGTGAGCAGGAGATCCATGCACACTTTTTTGCTACCGGTTCACTTCACCACTCTACCTTATCCTATCCTCTAGGAGTAATCCTATTTTATGACATACTGCTGCTCAATCCAGCCCTAATCCAATGGAACAGTCCTACTTTACTATAACCCTTTACATCACTGTAATCTGATCCAGCCCTATGCTATCCCGTGGCAGCTATAGGCAACTTGATGGTAATAGGATAAAGCAGGGTTGCCAACTCAGACCACCCTCAAACCTGGGGATTATGGGATTTCTTTAACATTGTTTACATTTCAGTTATTTTATATTTAATTCAGGAAAATTCCTGAACATCTCCAGGCCAAACTAGGGGGGTTAGCATAGCAACCTTCTGAGCTGGCATTTGCCTCCACTAGCACTCGAGCTGGGAGATCCAATATGCCCTTTCAGCAAAACAAACTAAAACGCTTGCCGTTATTAGATACAGTATTGGATATGAGAGTAATATCACCTCTCTGGCCCCTGCAAGTGGGTGAACCTGTAGGTGAGGAGCAGAGAGCGAGTGAAGACGGATGCACTGTTCATGTAGTCTGGCAGGCAGGATATGACCTCATTGATTTATATTCTTCCTGTGCATCTTACCCTTCCTGTGTGACATCTACATTTCTTCCTCTTTCTTTCCTTTCCTCTATCTTTGCCTACTCCCTCTCTCCACCACCCTTTTTTCTCTCTTCCTCTAAAAACTATTAATTACATTTATTCCATTCCATCCTTTGCTCGCTGTGATTTGTTAATTGAAATGTTCTAATATCCGAGCGACTCGGGTGTCTGCTCTGCTGTCATATACTGTGAGAGAATCGATACTCGTAAAAATGCCTTTGGTCTAAGGAAAGTCTAATGTAATATGAACTCTTAATGTGAATGGATTCCAATATTGCATTATAGTTTTAGTACAAGGCTGTGATGGGTCATAGAGCACGATTTGGTTTCAATAGCAATCTTCTGACAGTGGCTGTTCCAAAGTGATGACTGGCAAACCTGAGTAGAAATAGTGTTACGTTTTATCTAGCCCTGCTGGCCCGACCTAATAGCACAAATAGAATAGTCTTGAAAGTGCGAATCTGTGAGTTCAATCAAGTACACACGGGGTCAATTCATGTCTTGTCACCCTTATCTAAGTGACAAAAATGCTGAGGCACAGTGCGTTCGGAAAGTATTCAGACCCCTTGACTTTTTCCACATTTTGTTACCTTAGACTTATTTTAAAATGGATGAATAAAACATTTTCCTCATCAATCTACACACAATACCCCATAATGACATCACAATACCCCATAATGACAAAGCCAAAACCTACACAAAATGTATTCAGACCCTTTACTGTGAGACTCGAAATTGAGCTCAGGTGCATCCTGTTCCAATTGATCATCCTTGAGCTTTTTCTACAACTTGATTGGATTCCACCTGTGGTAAATTCAATTGATTGTACATGATTTGGTTAGGCACACACCTGTCTATATAAGGTCCCACAGTTGACAGTGCATGTCAGAGCAAAAACCAAGTCATTGCCTCCCGAATGGCTCAGCGGTCTAAGGCACTGCGTCGCAGTGTTGCGGCATTACTACAGCCTGGGGTTTTATCCCAGGCCATGACCGGGAGTCCCATATGGTGGTGCCCAGCATCGTCCGGGTTAGGGGAGGGTTTGGCCGGGGGGGCTTTACTTGGCTCATTGCACTCTAGCGTCACTTTGTGGTGGGCCGTGCGCCTGCAGGCTGACTTCATTCGTCAGTTGAAAGGTGTTTCCTCTGAAACATTGGTTGCAGCAGGTTAAGCGAGTGGATGTTAAGAAATGTGGCCTGGCCGGTCATGTTTCTGAGGACGCATGACTCAACCTTCGCATCTCCCAAGCCTGTTGGGATTTGCAGCGATGAGACAAGATCTAATCACAAAATTGTGAAAAAAAATTGGTTAAAAAAAAGCCATGAGGTTGAAGGACTAAGAGCTCTGAGACAGGATTGTGCAGAAGCACAGATCTGGGGAAGGGTACCAAAACATTTCCGCAGCATTGAAGGTCCTCAAGAACACAGTGGCCTCCATCTTTCTTTATTGGAAGAAGTTTGGAACCACCAAGACTCTTCCTAGAGCTGGCCGCTCAGCCAAACTGAGCAATTGGGGGAGAATGGCCTTGAACCCACACTGACAGAGCTCCAGAGTTCCTCTGTGGAGATGGGAGAACCTTACAGAAAGACTACAATCTCTGGAGCACTCCACCAATCAGGCCTTTATGGTAGAGTAGCCAGACGGAAGCCACTCCTCAGTAAAAGGCACATGATAGCCCGCTTGGGAAAAAAAGGAACCTAAAGGAACCTCAGACCATGAGATACAAGATTCTCTGGTCTGATGAAACCAAGATTGAACTTGAGGTGGTAATCACTACATAAATGTATGCAGTTCTGTCCTTGAGCTGCTCTTGTCTATTGATGTTCTGTATTCAGTTTCATGTTTTGTGTGGACACCGGGAAGAGTATCTGCTGCTTTTGCAACAGCTAATGGGGATCCTAATAAAATACCAAATACCTATACCAAAGGTGCTTCAACAAAGTACTGAGTAAAGTCTGCATATTTATGTAAATGTCATATTTCAGTTTTTATGTTTAATACATTTGCAAACATTTCTAAGAACCTGTTTTTTGCTTTGTCTATATGGGGTATTGTGCGTAGATGGAAAACATGTATATAAAAGGATGTGTAAAGAGAAAAAATAGTGTTTCTAGTCAGTTACACAACTGAATGCATTTAGAAGAAATGCGTCTTCCACATTTAACCGAATCCCTCTGAGGAGTTGTTGTGTGGGTTAACTGCATTGCTCAAGGGCAGATGAGGTGATTGGGTGCATCTCAGTTCACAGTTTTGCGGTTTGAATGGAACTGTGAGCTAAATTATTTTCCATACAGACTGTTCACATTAAAATCTCTCCCATCTTGGGTTCTTTCTGGCTGTAGTTATGCCATGGTTCTTTACATGACTTTGGTAACATTTTGGTAAAGTCTTATCAACCAGCATCAACTGAGTGGCGCAGCGCTCTAAGCCACTGCATCTCAGTGCTTGAGGCGTCACTACAGACACCCTGGTTCGATTCCAGGCTGTATCAGATCCGGCTGTGATTGGGAATCCCATAGGGCGGCGCACAATTGGCCCAGTGTCATCCGGTTTTGGCCAGTGTAGGCCGTCATTGTAAATAAGAATTTGTTTTTAACTGACTTGCCCAGTGAAATAAAAAAACTGAGAGCCTCGTCCTTCTGTTTGACAGGGTATATTTGTAGTTCTCGGTTGTATATTTGTAGTTCTCGGTTGTATATTTGTAGTTCTCGGTTGTATATTTGTAGTTCTCGGTTGTATATTTGTAGTCCTCGGTTGTATATTTGTTTGTCTCTTTTATTCCCTTGTCATGCTGCCTTTGTCTTTTGTCTCTCCTCTTTTATTCCCTTGTCATGCTGCCTTTGTCTTTTGTCTCTCCTCTTTTATTCCCTTGTCATGCTGCCTTTGTCTTTTGTCTCTCCTCTTTCATTCCCTTGTCATGCTGCCTTTGTCTTTTGTCTCTCCTCTTTCATTCCCTTGTCATGCTGCCTTTGTCTTTTGTCTCTCTCCATTCCCTTTCATTGCCTTTGTCTTTTGTCATGTCTCTCCTCTTTCATTCCCTTGTCATGCTGCCTTTGTCTTTTGTCTCTCCTCTTTCATTCCCTTGTCATGCTGCCTTTGTCTTTTGTCTCTCCTCTTTCATTCCCTTGTCATGCTGCCTTTGTCTTTTGTCTCTCCTCTTTTATTCCCTTGTCATGCTGCCTTTGTCTTTTGTCTCTCCTCTTTCATTCCCTTCCTCTCCCACACCATAATCCCCCTTTCTCATCCTAGTTCCTCTTTTTTCTTTCACACACTCTCTCGCTCTCTCTCTCTTGCTCACCCTTACATACAATAGTTTCTCATTGTATCTCCCTTTTGTTTTTCTATCCCCCCTCTCCCTCTCTCTCTATTTCAGTATGTGGTTTTGTCTGCCATGTAAAGTAATTACCATGAACCTCCTTGGGGTAAAGGGCCTGCTAACGCTTAGGCGAACAGTCTTAACTCTCTCTTTTTTTACACAATGAGAGATTTTATAGAGTGTTAAAAAGATGGTGATGAGTGTATAGCCCTATAGGGATTGTGTGAATGGTGAGAATGCTTCTGTAGATCTGAAACAAAGATGCAGTCCAGAATCCCGAGTGGTGCAGAGGTCCGGCACCATTACAGCCTGTGGTTCGATCCCAGGCTGTTTCACAGCCGGCTGTGACTGGGTTAGGGGAGGGTTTGGCCGGGGGGGATTTTCTTGGCTCATTGCACTCAAGCGACTCCTTGTGGCTGGCCGGGCGCCTGCAAGCTGACTTCGGTCATCAGTTGAATGGTGTTTCCTCCGATACGTTGGTGTGGCTGGCTTCTGGGTTAAGGGAGCAGTGTGTTAAGAAGCAGCACGGCTTGGCGGGTCATGTTTCGGAGGACGCATAACTCGACCTTCGCTTCTCCCGAGTCCGTTGGGGAGTTGCAGCAATGAGACAAGATCGTGACTACCAATTGGATACCACAAAATTGGGGAGAAAAAAATGCAGTATGGGATCTTTTTTAGCACAATAAATTCATAACATATTGTATGAATTAGAGTCTTAACATATTGCAAACAAATAATCTCAACTAAAAACTCCACACATGGAATTTCTGTGCATCCCTAACAATCACTAAATCAATGTCCAAAAGTTTTTCCGCGAACCTCCAAATCATCGTCTCTGTTTTGTGGCACCAATGTGAGGGTATATGGCAGAGGAAACGGTGTTGCAGTAGTCAGTGGTGGAAAAAGTACTCAATAGTCATACTTGACTAAAAGTAAACATACCTTAATAGAAAAGTGAAAGTCACCATGTAAAATACTACTTGAGTAAAAGTCTAAAAGTATTTGGTTTTAAATATACTTAAGTATCAGAAGTAAAAGTACAAATAAATAAAAAATCCTTATATTAAGCAAACAATTTTTAAAACATTTTTTATTTCACCTTTATATAACCAGGTAGGCTAGTTGAGAACAAGTTCTCATTTACAACTGTGACCTGGCCAACATAAAGCATAGCAGTGTGAACAGACAACAACACAGAGTTACACATGGAGTAAACAATAAACAAGTCAATAACACAGTAGAAAAAAAGAGTCTATATACATTGTGTGCAAAAGTCATGAGGAGGTAGGCGAATAATTACAATTTAGCAGATTAACACGAGTGATAAATGATCAGATGGTCATGTGCAGGTAGAGATACTGGTGTGCAAAAGAGCAGAAAAGTAAATAAATAAAAACAGTATGGGGATGAGGTAGGTAAATTGGGTGGGCTATTTACTGATGGACTATGTACAGCTGCAGCGATCGTTTAGCTGCTCAGATAGCAGATGTTTAAAGTTGGTGAGGGAAATAAGTCTCCAACTTCAGCGATTTTTGCAATTCGTTCCAGTCACGGGCAGCAGAGAACTGAGGTGTTGGCATTAGGGATGATCAGTGAGATACACCTGCTGGAGCGCGTGCTACGGGTAGGTGTTGCCATCGTGACCAGTGAACTGAGATAAGGCAGAGCTTTACCTAGCATGGACTTGTAGATGACCTGGAGCCAATGGGTCTGGCGACGAATATGTAGCGAGGGCCAGTCAACTAGGGTGGTATAAGGTGCGTAACAAAACGGATGGCGCTGTGATAAACTGATGGCGCTGTGATAAACTGCATTTAGTTTGCTGAGTAGAGTACTGGAAGCTATTTTGTAGATGACATCGCTGAAGTCGAGGATCGGTACGATAGTCAGTTTTACTAGGGTAAGTTTGGCGGCGTGAGTGAAGGAGGCTTTGTTGCGAAATAGAAAGCTGACTCTAGATTTGATTTTGGATTGGAGATGTTTGATATGAGTCTGGAAGGAGAGTTTACAGTCTAGCCAGACACCTAGGTACTTATAGATGTCCACATATTCTCTAGGTCGAACCATCCAAGGTGGTGATGCTAGTCAGGCGTGCGGGTGCAGGCAGCGAACGGTTGAAAAGCATGCATTTGGTTTTACTAGCATTTAAGAGCAGTTGGAGGCCACAGAAGGAGTGTTGTATGGCATTGAAGCTCGTTTGGAGGTTAGATAGCACATTGTCCAAGGAAGGGCCAGAAGTATACATAATGGTGTCATCTGCGTAGAGGTGGATCAGGGAATCGCCCGCAGCAAGAGCAACACCATTGGTATATACAGAGAAAAGAGTCAGCCCGAGAATTGAACCCTGTGGCACCCCCATAGAGACTGCCAGAGGACTGGACAATATGCCCTCCGATTTGACACACTGAACTCATTCTGCAAAATAGTTGGTGAACCAGGCATGGCAGTCAGAAAAACCGAGGCTACTGAGTCTGCCGATAAGAATATGGTGATTGACAGAGTCGAAAGCCTTGGCCAGGTCGATGAAGACGGCTGCACAGTACTGTCTTTTATCGATGGCGGTTATGATATCGTTTAGTACCTTGAGCGTGGTTGTGGTGCACCCGTGACCGGCTCGGAAAACGGATTGCACCGTGGAGAAGGTACGGTGGGATTCGAGATGGTCAGTGATCTGTTTGTTGACTTGGCTTTCGAAGACCTTAGATAGGCAGGGCAGGATGGATATAGGTCTGTAACAGTTTGGGTCCAGGGTGTCTCCCCCTTTGACTGCAGCAGCTTTCCAATCCTTGGGGATCTCAGACGATACGAAAGAGAGGTTAAACAGGCTGATAATATGGGTTGCGAATTTTAAAAAACATTTTTTTACACATAGCCAGGGTAACACTCCAACAGTCAGACATAATTTAAAAACAAAGCATTTGTGTTTAGTGAGTCCGCCAGATCAGAGGCAGTAGGGATGACCAAAGTACAGAATTTTCTTTAGGAATGTAGTGAAGTAAAAGTAAAAAACATAAATGGTAAAGTACAGTTTCCCCCAAAAACGACCTAAGTTGTACTTTAAAGTATCTTTACTTAAGTTCTTTACACCACTGCAATTAGATGACGTAGTACGAAAAAAAACGGGGAACCGTATATTTCTTTTTTTCTACTGTATTATTGACTGAATGTTTTGTTTATTCTACGTATAACTCTGTGTTGTTTTATGTGTTGAACTGCTATGCTTTATCTTGGCCAGGTCGCAGTGGCAAATGAGAACTTGTTCTCAACTATCCTACCTGGGTAAATAAGGGTGAAATAAAAATAAACAATGAAATAAACTGGGCTAGCTGATAGGGGCTAGGAGTGGATTTGAAGTTGAGCATCCAACAGCATGCTTCCAGCATGGACTGTTGACAGATACATATTAAAGGAGAAGGGCTTGATGTTTTGGACAGAACAAAATGTACTGTACACCTTCACTTTAGAACACTCAAATAATGTATGAGGAACAAAATGCTTAGCCTGTGCTTTACCTGTGTGTAGTACCTGTAACGCCTTGACCTTAGTTATCTTTGTTTTCTTTATTATTTTGGTTGGGTCAGGGTGTAACCAGGGTGGTTTGTGTAGTTTTTGCATTGTCTAGGGTTTTTTGTATGTCATGGGGTTGTTGTATAGCTAGATGTTTATATGTCTATGCTTGCCTAGATTGGTTCCCAATCAGAGGCAGCTGTTTATCGTTGTCTCTGATTGGGGACCATATTTAGGTAGCCATCTGCCACAAGTATTTTGTATGTTATTGTCCGTGTAGTTGCCTGTCAGTACTCGTGTCTCATAGCTTCACTGTTGTTTTGTATAGTTTGTTCAGTGTTTATTCTTCATTAAAATAAGTATGTATTCCTATCACGCTGCACCTTGGTCTCCTCGTTATGACGAACGTGACAGTACCATTGATGTGTGTGTGTGTGTATATATACACAGTAGAAGGAATTATAAACTGAGTGGTTCCAGCTCTGAATGCTGATTGGCTGACAGCCGTGGTATATCAGATCGTATACCACTGGTATGACAAAACATGTATTTGTACTGCTCTAATTACATTAGTAACCAGTTTCTAATATCAATAAGGCACCTCAGGGGTTTGTGATCCGCGTTGTGTTGTGCGAAAGAACATCCCTTAGCCGTGGTATATTAGCCATATTGCTTAATTATACTCTACTGTCAAATGTTGGTTTGTCTTTAACCCTCTACTACAGAACTCAATCATACATTATACTCTTCAACACTCTTCATCTTTCTTCCTCTCCTTCCTTCCTGTCTGCTTGAAGTCAGTGTTTTTAATGAGAACCCCAAATCTCCTGAGACTTAATTATTCTCTTTTCACTCATTTACAAACCACCACACATCTCTCTTCCGCTTCCCACTTAGCGTGGGATACACAGACTCACGGCTGAGGGAGGGTTGGTACTCATAGAGAAGATGCCGTAATCCATGTTTTTCCTCATACAGTATTTGGGACCAAGTTCAAGAAAACGACAACCCTTTATATATTGATGCTTATATACAGAAAAGATGCTTCAGAAATCATTCATACACATAATATATAGCATACATCATACTATATAAAGGCTGGCAAAATGATTATTTGATGATTATACAATATTTGGTAAAGACCACATTTATGGACCTTTTATATCGCCCTTGATGACTTTGCTCATAAATTAATTGTGAAACATCGATGTAGGGCACATGAATGCCCTATGAAGCATTTGTACCTTGGTTTGTTTGAAGTGTGACCCAATTTGGTCAATTATTTCCCCCCTTTCTCATTCTTCACATATGGTAAAAAAACAGTTATTTGTGTTTGACAACGGTGATTGAATTGTGTGCTTTGCATGTCGGTGGAAGTGCCAACGGAATAATTTACAGCGATGTAATTCACAGTTTCCCTTCATTGTGTTTGCCTGCTAGAGCAGTAGCAGCATGATCTTCCACACAACACGGCTGCCGATAGTAACAGATTCTGGCTAATCATTGAGCAAATTCATCATTCCAAAAATAATTTTATTTCTAGAGCCGAGACAGAGTTCTACTCTGTAGGTTATACTCCTTAGGTTCTACTCCGTATGTGTGAAGTTGACCTGACTGCTAGGGTCAGTCAATCAGTCCACTGCAGTGATGTGCTGCAGCAGTATTGGCAGGCCAGACAGTGACGTGTGGAGTGGTAGCAGTTAGGTTGGTGGAACACCATGGTGGCTTCATAACACCCAGCAGGGTACAGCCCTAGGGTTCTGGCCCGCTCTGGGGTGAGGATGGGGCAATGAGGCGGGGTGGTACAGCAGAAGTAGAAGTTGTGTGTGTGTGTGTGTGACCATGATTGAGTGGGTTTAGCAGGAGAATGTGTCCTTGTAAATACACTAAATGAGTATATTTGAGTTACTTCGGCTATTTCAGCCACACCCATTGCTGACAGCTGTATAAAATCGAACACACAGCCATGCGATCTCCTTAGACAAACATTGACAGTAGAATGGCCCGTCCTGAAGACCTCAGTGACTTTCAACCTGGCACCGTCATAGGATGCCACCTTTCCAACAAGTCAGTTCGTCAAATTTCTGCCCAGCTAGAGCTGTCCCGGTCAACTGTAAGTGCTGTTATTGTGAAGTGGAAACAACAACAGCTCCTGGTAGGCCACACAAGCTCATAGAACGGGGTGCTGAAGCGTGTAGCGTGTAAAAATCTGAATGCCAAGCGTCGGCTGTAATGGTGTAAAACTCGCCGCCATTGGAATCTGGAGCAGTGGAAACATGTTCTCTGGATTGATGAATCACCATATTGCAGTCCGAAGGACAAATCTGGGATTGGCAGATGCAAGGAAAACGGTACCTGCCCGAATGCATAAAGTTTGGTGGAGGAGGAAAAACTTGACTGGCTTGCACAGAGCACTGACCTCAACTCCATCGAACACCTTTGGGATGACTTGGAACGCCGACTGCGAGCCAGGCCTAATCGACCAACATCAACGTCCCTGTCTCATCGCGCACTAGCGCCTCCTGTGGCGGGCCGGGCGCAGTGCACGCTAACCAGGTCGCCTGGCTTCCAGATAGGAGGCGCACTGTGTTGAAGAAGCAGTGCGGGTTGGTTTGGTTGGGTTGTGTTTCGGAGGACGCATGACCTTCGACCTTCGTCTCTCCCGAGCCCGTACGGAAATTGTAGCGATGAGACAAGATAGTAATTACTAACAATTGGATACCTCGATATTGGGGAAAAAAGGGGGTTAAAAAAAAGAAAGTTTGGACACACCTACTCATTCCAGGATCATTTGTACTATTTTATGCATTGTAAAATAATAGTGAAGACATCAAAACTATGAAATAACACATATGGATTCATGTAGTAACCAAAAAAGTGTTAAACAAATCAAAATATATTTTAGATTTGAGATTCTTCAAATAACCACCCTTTGTTTTGACAGCTTTGCATAATCTTTATTTAACTAATTATGTGACTTCTGAAGGTAATTGGTTGCACCAGATCTTATTTAGGGGCTTCAAAGCAAAGGGGGTGAATACATATGCACGCTCCACTTTTCCGTTTGTATTTTTTAAAATTATTTAAAATTAATTTTTAATTTCACTTCACCAATTTGGACAATTTGTATGTCCATTACATTCAAAATCAATTTAAATTACAGGTTGTAATGCAACAAAATAGGAAAAATGCTAAGGGGCGTGAATACTTTTGCAAGGCACTGTATGAGAGAGAGAGAGAACACTGATTCACAAAATACAAGGGAAGAAAAAGTGTGTACACACTACATGACCAAAAGTGTGTGGACATCTGCTCGTCCAACATCTCATTCCAAAATCCTAGGCATTAGTATGGAGTTGGTCCTCGCTTTGCTGCTATAATAGCCTCCACTTTTTTTTGTTCCTTGTAATTTCATATTCCACGGTGTGTGTACCCTTTCCTCTCTGTCCTCCCTTGGGCCTCACCCTACCTCCTGGCTCAGTGTAACCCAGGGTCAGCGTTTTCTTCTTGGCTTCTCAGTGTGGCCTGGTGTGGGAGGTCTGGACAACCACAGGGGCTCCCCAGAGATCGCTACTCCCCAGGTTGGAGCTCCTTCCCTGGGCTTGGCCACTACAGGGTCAGCCCTCAGGGCCAGATTAACCATAATTAGGGGAGATACCTCTCAGGATTAGTTCTTTCCTGCCCTCTCATAGTTTCCCTGTCTCCAGAGATGTGTTCCAACAATACAGGCCCAAAACGTATTAGAACGGGCTGTAGAACGGTTGATTTATTATTACTCTGTGTGTGTGTGCTTGTGTATTGTACCAGAATTTCACATCATAGTCAGATCATCCACAGTATACTGTACCCACTCACCATGCGGAGCGTTAAGAGCTAAATATGCAACGTAGTGTTAACATCTACCGATAAGGTGAAAGGGTTAGCCCATTAGCGTTAGCAGAAGTTAAAGAGAAACCTTTAGTACAAAACATACACTGTAGTTGTTTTGGGGAATTGATGTGATATTGATAGAGCTCTGAGGCCTCATTTATAACAGACTCACCCCATTGCGACGTCCCCCAAAGGCTAACTTTCTAGCCCTTGCTATCTGCTTGCTTGCTAATTCGGCCTGCTAACTGCTAGCTTGTTTAGCCCCGGCCTACTAACTGTTAGCTTGTTAGCACAGGCCTGCTAACTGTCTGAATCGCTGCGTCCCCAGCCAGCCCAACCACTCACTGGACCCATATTTACTTTCAGTCTCTTTTCGATTTTTAATTTGATTATACCTTCCGGTAACCTGCCTCACCCAATGTGATACGGAATCGCTATTATTTTTCATTTTAGAACACATTCAAGAACCTCCAGAAGCTAACTAGCTACAAGCTATTTAGTCATTGTTAGCCACTGCTAACTGCTTTTACCTTCTGCACAGCCAGACAGTTTTTTTAAACTGGATAATACTCGCCAGTCTAGCTTCCCTGCCCCATCCACCGCTGCCCCCTGGACACTGATCACTTGGCTACATAGCTGATGCATGCTGGACTGTCCATTAACCACGGTACTCCATTCTGCTTGTTTATGTTTTATCTGTCAGCCCCAGCCGCTCTCAGGCTCTGTGTGTAGTTAATCCGACCCTCCCTGCCTAGTCAACACCATTTTACCTGCTGTTGTTGTGCTAGCTAATCAGCTGTTGTTGTCTCACCTACTGTTTTAGCTTGCTCTCCCAATTCAACACCTGTGATTACTGTATGCCTCGCTGTATGTCTCTCTCAAATGTCAATATGCCTTGTATACTGTTGTTCAGGTTAGTTATCATTGTTTTAGTTTACAATGGAGCCCCTAGTTCCACTCTTCATACCCCTGATACCTCCTTTGTCCCCACTTCCCACACATGCGGTGACCTCACCCATTACAACCAGCATGTCCAGAGATACAACCTCTCTCATCATCACCCAGTGCCTGGGCTTACCTCCGCTGTACCCGCACCCCACCATACCCTTGTCTGCGCATTATGCCCTGAATATATTCTACCATGCCCAGAAATCTGCTCCTTTTATTCTCTGTCCCCAACGCTCTAGGCGACCAGTTTTGATAGCCTTTAGCCGCACCCTCATACTACTCCTCCTCTGTTCCGCGGGTGATGTGGAGGTAAACCCAGGCCCTGCATGTTCCTAGGCACCCTCATTTGTTGACTTCTGTGATCGAAAAAGCCTTGGTTTCATGTCAACATCAGAAGCCTCCTCCCTTAGTTTGTTTTACTCACTGCTTTAGCACACTCTGCTAACCCTGATGTCCTTGCCGTGTCTGAATCCTGGCTCAGGAAGGCCAACAAAAATTTGGAGATTTCCATACCCAACTATAAAATTTTCCGTCAAGATAGAACTGCCAAAGGGGGAGGAGTTAGCCTGCAAAGTAATGTCATACTTTCCAAGTCCATACCAAAACAGTTCGAACTACTAATTTTAAAAATGACTCTCTCCAGAAATAAGTCTCTCACTGTTGCCGCCTGCTACCGAGCCCCCTCAAGCTCCCAGCTGTGCCCTGGACACCATTTGTGAATTGATCGCCCCCCATCTAGCTTCAGAGTTTGTTCTGTGAGGTGACCTAAACTGGGATATGCTTAACACCCCGGCAGTCCTACAATCTAAGCTAGATGCCCTCAATCTCACACAAATCATCAAGGAACCCACCAGGTACAACCCTAAATCTGTAAACAAGGGCACCCTCATAGACGTCATCCTGACCAACTGGTCCTCCAAATACACCTCCGCTGTCTTCAACCAGGATCTCAGCGATCACTGCCTCATTGCCTGTATCCGCTACGGAGCCGCAGTCAAACGACCACCCCTCATCACTGTCAAACGCTCCCTAAAACACTTCTGTAAGCAGGCCTTTCTAATCGACCTGGCCCGGGTATCCTGGAAGGACATTGACCTCATCCCGTCAGTTGAGGATGCCTGGTCATTCTTTAAAAGTAACTTCCTCACCATTTTAGAGAAGCATGCTCCGTTCAAAAAATGCAGAACTAAGAACAGATATAGCCCTTGGTTCACTCCAGACCTGACTGCCCTCGACCAGCACAAAAACATCCTGTGGCGGACTGCAATAGCATCGAATAGCCCCCGTGATATGCAACTGTTCAGGGAAGTCAGGAACCAATACACGCAGTCAGTCAGGAAAGCTAAGGCCAGCTTCTTCAGGCAGAAATTTGCATCCTGTAGCTCCAACTCCAAAAAGTTCTGGGACACTGAAGTCCATGGAGAACAAGAGCACCTCCTCCCAGCTGCCCATTGCACTGAGGCTAGGTAAACACGGTCACCACCGATAAATCCATGATTATCGAAAACTTCAACAAGCATTTCTCAACGGCTGGCCATGCCTTCCGCCTGGCTACTCCAACCTCGGCCAACAGCTCCGCCCCCCCCGCAGCTCCTCGCCCAAGCCTCTCCAGGTTCTCCTTTACCCAAATACAGATAGCAGATGTTCTGAAAGAGCTGCAAAACCTGGACCTGTACAAATCAGCTGGGCTTGACAATCTGGACCCTCTATTTCTATTACCAGCCTGTTCAAACTCTCTTTCATATCGTCTGAGATCCCCAAGGATTGGAACCTGGCTACCCCTACCCCGGTCAACTGCAACCCGCCAAAGCCCCCACCATGTCTCCTTTACCCAAATCCAGATAGCAGATGTTCTGAAAGAGCTGCAAAATCTGGACCCCTTCAAATCAGCCGAGCTAGACAATCTGGACACTCTCTCTCTAAAATGATCTGTCAAAATTGTCGCAACCCCTATTACCAGCCTGTTCAAACTCTCTTTCATATCGTCTGAGATCCCCAAGGATTGGAAAGCTGCCGCAGTCATCCCCCTCTTCAAAGGGAGAGACACCCTGAACCCAAACTGTTACAGACCTATATCCATCCTGCCCTGCCTATCTAAGGTTCGAAAGCCAAGTCAACAAACAGGTCACTGACCATCTCAAATCCCACCGTACCTTCTCCGCTGTGCAATCTGGTTTCCGAGCCGGTCACGGGTGCACCACAACCACGCTCAAGGTACTAAACAATATCATAACCGCCATCGATAAAAGACAGTACTGTGCAGCCGTCTTCATCGACCTGGCCAAGGCTTTCGACTCTGTCAATCACCATATTCTTATCGGCAGACTCAGTAGCCTCGGTTTTTATGATGACTGCCTTGCCTGGTTCACCAACTACTTTGCAGACAGAGTTCAGTGTGTCAAATCGGAGGGCATTCTGTCCGGTCCTCTGGCAGTCTCTATGGGGGTGCCACAGGGTTCAATTCTCGGGCCGACTCTTTTCTCTGTATATATCAATGATGTTGCTCTTGCTGCGGGCGATTCCCTGATACACCTCTACGCAGACGACACCATTCTATATACTTCCGGCCCGTCCTTGGACACTGTGCTATCTAACCTCCAAACGAGCTTCAATGCCACACAACACTCCTTCCGTGGCCTCCAACTGCTCTTAAACGCTAGTAAAACCAAATGCATGCTTTTCAACTGTTCGCTGCCTGCACCCGCACGCCCGACTAGCATCACCACCCTGGATGCTTCCGACCTTGAATATGTGGACATCAATAGGTACCTAGGTGTCTGGCTAGACTGTAAACTCTCCTTCCAGACTCATATCAAACAACTCCACAATCGAAAATCAAATCTAGAGTCGGCTTTCTATTCCGCAACAAAGCCTCCTTCACTCACGCCGCCAAACTTACCCTAGTAAAACTGACTATCCTACCGATCCTCGACTTCGGCGATGTCATCTACAAAATAGCTTCCAACACTCTACTCAGCAAACTGGATGCAGTTTATCACAGTGCCATCCGTTTTGTCACTAAAGCACCTTATACCACCCACCACTGCGACTTGTATGCTCTAGTCGGCTGGCCCTCGCTACATATTCGTCGCCAGACTCCAGGTCATCTACAAGTCCATGCTAGGTAAAGCTCCGCCTTATCTCAGTTCACTGGTCACGATGGCAACACCCACCCGTAGCACGCGCTCCAGCAGGTGTATCTCACTGATCATCCCTAAAGCCAACACCTCATTTGGCCGCCTTTCGTTCCAGTTCTCTGCTGCCTGTGACTGGAACGAATTGCAAAAATCGCTGAAGTTGGAGACTTTTATTTCCCTCACCAACTTTGCAGCTAACCGATCGCTGCAGCTGTAGAGGAGGAGCCGTGACAATAGGCCTACAACAAGTTAGGATAGGCTACCATTCGTCCCATTTCTCATTTAACTGGACCCACTTCACAGTTGATGAGCTATTTCAGGTATTTTGCTCTGTGCTAATCCAATCCAAAACGCATTTCATGCATCAGGTGGATGGATTGTCTTGGCAAAAGAGAAATGCTCACTAACAGGGATGTAAAACAATTTGTGCACAATATTTGAGAGAAATAAGATTTTTGTGTGTATGGCACATTTCTGGGATCTTTTATTTCATGTCATGAAACATGGGACCAACACTTCAGATGTTGTGTTTATCTTTCTGTTCAGTGTATTTCCTTTAGATACTATTGGCCTAATACCAATACTTCAAAGTATACAGCAAATAAGGACGTTGTTGCCATCATAAAAGGTGAATGATTTTTTTTTCAGGCAGAGTTAAAATATTTGTTCACAGGTCTGATTTAAAACGGCTGCTATACATTGTAACAGTTTTGACTTGAGGTTATTATTTATAGGGGTGCCAGGTAGGTTGTGCCTACCAGAGAAAACATTGGTTTCTCCTTTTGGTTTGGGAGGGAATGAGTCCCATCTGGTCCATCAAGTCTACACCAATACAAAGGACTTATGTGAAAGTCAGGATGGAAATAAACTTTTCATCAACCCTTAAAACATTGGAAAGAACTTCAAAAACACATCCTCATTCACGTCTCCATCACAACCCCACTTTTGGACTGTCACGCCAAAGTTGGCTCCTCTCCTTGTTTGGGCGGTGCTCGACATCACCGGTCCTCTAGCCATCGCCGCTCCACCTTTCATTTTCCATTTGTTTTGTCTTGTTTTTCCGCACACCTGTTTGACATCCCCTCATCACTCTACGTGTATATTATCCTCTGTTCCCACACTGTTGACAAGGACTGTCACTGGCCACAAAGTTTCCTAAAGCAAAGGTTCCCCTTTCTAACTTCTGCTAACCCTAACGGTTTAACCTTTTCACCCGAACTGTAATGTTGTTCACTGTAGTTAGTTATTGGTAATAAGCTAACACAAACTCTCATGTGTGATGTCTCCTCGCTAATTAGTACCTTTTATTTCCCAGTGGTGCCCCATTTTCTTCTGGAAGACACATGGACTGTAATACATTTATTTACATTTCTATAAATTGTTTTATTTATACAGGGTGGGTCACCATTGAGACCAGGGTTTCATTTGCTAGGGAGCCCTGTGAACATACCATAAATACAACAAGATTCATCAAAACAAACAACTCTCACATATCACCTCCTTCCAACTCCATCTAAACTGTCCTGTTCAATGGAGAGAAGCGAGTCTAATTTCAAGGCAGCCTGAAGGCTATTCCATGAGCTGGGGCATACAAAACTAAAAACATTTTCGCTGACTTCAGTGGAGACATATGAACCTCCAGAAGCGGCCAGTCCAGAGAGCCGGTGTGAAAATGGCTGGATCTCCAGTTAGTACGTGAGCTAATGTAGTGGGGGGAGCCTCTGAAGAACCACTTTATATACATAAAGTTACCAATGATGGGCACTTTTGGTAGAAATTATTGGGAATATTTGGGAATGAACAGGAATATATGGGAATTAAGGGAAATATATGCAAATTAATATTAATGCCATTTAAATGTAGATGTTTTTTGCATTGGATATATTTACCATATCATATGGAGACAGAAACAAACATTTGACCTTATAAGTAGACATAATTGCAAATGATTAAATCCTTCTAATAGAAATTTAACAAACTATTTAGTTACAAACTTTAATTAAATGAGTTGACTCTTCACATGGGATGATTTCACTGAACCACAAAAGAAAGGGAGAATTGAATGATCCCCAATGATCCATCACATCTCCCAAAAATGTTTTCAACATGCATCTGTAAAATGATAGTCTAGAACGTCTGTCTTATCTGTTATGGGACCAGAGGCTGTCATACCCTGCTGGGGTAATGAGGGGGTGGAGTTTTGTTTCAGAGATTTGACTCCCTTCCAGAAGGCAGCTGGATTCCCAAAATTCTCAGATACACAGTTCAAGAAGAATATTGATTTAGATTTTCAAATCGGATGTTATTTGTCACATGCGCTGACTACAACAGGTGTAGCGCTTACTATAAATGCTTACTTAAAAGCCCTTAACCAACAATGCAGTTTTAAGAAAAATAAGAGTTAAGAAAATATTTACTAAATGAACTAAAGTTACTTTGTATAGAAAATAAACAGCGAGGAGCAGCAGCAGTGTAAAAAAAAGGGGGTCAATGCAAATAGTACTGTTCAGCAGTCTTATGGCTTGGGGGTAGAAGCTGTTAAGGAGCATTTTGGACCTAGACTTGGCACTCTGGTACCGCTTGCCATGCAGTAGCAGAGAGAACAGTATTTGACTAAGGTGGCTGGAGTCTTTGGCAATTTTGTTGGCCTTCTTCTGACATCTCCTGGTATAGAGGTTCTGGATGGTAGGAAGTTTGCCCCCAGTGATGTACTGGGCTGTACGCACTACCCTCTGTAGTGCCGTGCATGCGGATGCCGAGCATTTGCCATACCAGGCAGTGATGCTCTAGATGGTGCAGCTGTAGAACATTTTGAAGATATAATGACCCATGCCAAAGCTTTTCAGTCTCTTGAGGGCAAATAGGCGTTGTCTTGCCCTCTTCACGACTGTCTGTCATAGGTGTGTTTGGAACATGATAGTTTGTTGGTGATGTGGACACCGAGAAAGTTGGAGCTCTGGACCTGCTCCACTACAGTCTCATCGATGTGAATGGTGGTTTGCTTGGCCCTCCTTTTCCTCTAGTCCACGATCATCTCCTTTGTCTTAATCACATTGTGGGAGAGGTTGTTGTCCTGGCACCACACGGCCAGGTCTCTGACCTCCTCCCTATTGGCTGTCTCGACGTTGCCTACCACCATTGTCGTTGGCAAACTCAATGATGGTGTTGGAGTTGTGCTTGGTCACGCAGTTGTGGGTAAACAGGGAGTACAGGAGGGGACTAAGCATGCACCCCTGAGGGGCCTCTGTGTTGAGGATCAGCGTGGAAGATGTTGCTGCCTACCCTTACCACCTGGGGCCGGCCGTCAGAAAATCAAGGATCCAGTTGCAGAGGGAGGTGTTTAGTCCCAGGGTCCTTAGCTTAGTGATGAGTTTAGTGATGAGCTTTGAGCACACCATGGTGCTGAAAGCTGAGCTGTAGTCAATGAACAGCATTCTCACATAAGTGTTCCTTTTGTCCAGGTGGGAAAGGGCAGTGTGGAGTGCAATAGAGATTGTGTCATCTATGGATCTATTGGGGCGGTATGCGAACTGGAGTGGGTCTAGGATTTCTGGGATGATGGTGTTGATGTAAGCCATGACCAGCCTTTCAAAGCGCTTCATTGCTACAGACGTGAGTTCTACGGGTCGATAGTCATTTCAGCAGGTTACCATGGCATTCTTGGGCACATTGACTATGGTGGCCTGCTTGAAACATGTAGGTATTACAGACTTGGTCAGGGTCTGGTGGAAAATGTCAGTGAAAAATCAAATCAAATGTATTTGTCACATACACATGGTTAGCAGATGTTAATGCGAGTGTAGCGAAATGCTTGTGCTTCTAGTTCCGACAATGCAGTGAAGTGAAGACACTTGCAAAATGTCCTGGTAATCTGTCTGGCCCTGCGGCCTTGTGAATGTTGACCTGTTTAAAGGTCTTACTCATCTGCTATGAAGAGCATGATCACACAGTCATCCAGAACAGTTGGTGCTCTCATGCATGGCTCAGTGTTGCTTGCCTCGAATCGCGCATAGAAGTCATTTATCACATCTGGAATCCTTGTGTCACTGGGAAGCTCGCTGCTGGTCTTCCCTTTGTAGTCCATAATAGTCTGTCCCTTACCCTAAGTTTCTTGAACGGAGCATGCTTATCTGCAATAGAGTGTAGCAAATAAGTAAAACAATTTCGGGCCTGATCCAAGTCAGAGATATCTGACACAATCCCCCCATTCATACATTCCCAGATCAGACAATAATTGTTGCTCATTGAAATTCCTATAATTTCTCTTTGTAATAATGTGAGGCCAAGATTTAGGTAGCTTTCCATCTCTTATGCAGGCAACGGACAATGGTGATTAAACTCATTAACAAAAATTCCAAAATTCCAGCAAGAGCGACATCATTGATATATACAGAGAAAAGAGTCGGCCCGAGAATTTAACCCTGTGGTACCCCCATAGAGATTGCCAGAGGTCCAGACAAGTTGCCAGAGAGTGGTCTCTTTGGGTATGTCTCTATAAGCTGGGCACATCTAGCCACTCAGATTTTTGCCCATTCTTCAAGGCAGAACTGCCCCAGCTCCTTCAAGTTGGATGGGTTCCGCTGGTGTACAGCAATCTTTAAGTCATACCACAGATTCTCAATTGGATTGAGGTCTGGGCTTTGACTAGGCCATTCCAAGACATTTAAATGTTTCCCCTTAAACCACCGGAGTGTTACTTTAGCAGTATGCTTAGGGTCATTGTCCTGCTCGAAAGTGAACCTCCGTACCAGTCTCAAATCTCTGGAAGACTGAAACAGGTTTCTATCAAGAATTTCCCCGTATTTAGCATCATCCATCATTCCTTCAATTCTGACCAGTTTCCCAGTCCCTGCCAATGGAAAAACGTCCCCCCTCATGATTCTGCCACCACCGTGCTTCACTGTGGGGATGTTGGTCTCGGGGTGATGAGAGGTGTTGGGTTTGCGCCAGACATAGCGTTTTCCTTGATGTCCAAAAAGGGGAGAAAAATCAGATCTGAAAAGAGTACCTTCTTCCATATGTTTGGGGGTCTCCCACATGCCTTTTGGCGAAGCGCAAAAGTGTTTGCTTATTTTCTTCTTTAAACTATGGCTTTTTTTCTGGCTAATCTTTCGTAAAGCCCAGCTCTGTGGAGTGTATGGCTTAAAGTGGTCCTATGGACAGATACTCCATTCTCCGCTGTGGAACTTTGCAGCTCCTTCAGGGTTATCTTTGGTCTCTTTGTTGCCTCTGATTAATACCCTCCTTGCCTGGTCCATGAGTATTGGTGGGCAGCCCTCTCTTGGCAGGTTTGTTGCGGTGCCATATTTTTTTATAATGGATTTAATGGTGCTCCGTGGGATGTTCAAAGTTTCTGATATTTTTTTATAACCCATCCCTGATCTGTACCTCTTCACAACTTTGTCCCTGACCTGTTTGGAGAGCTCATTGGTCTTCGTGGTGCCGCTTGCTTGGTAGTGCCCCTTGCTTAGTGGTGTTGCAGACTCTGGGGCCTTTTGTGACAGGTCATGTGACACTTAGAAGGCACACAGGTGGAGTTTATTTAACTAATTATTTGACTTCTGAAGATAATTGGTTGCACCAGATCTTATTTAGAGGCTTCATAGCAAATCGGGTGAATACAAGTGCACATATTTTTAACAAAATAGGAAAAACTCCAAGGGCGTTGAATACTTTTGCAAGGCACTGTAAAATAGATTTTTCAGTGTGTTTAAAGTTGAGGCGGTGTAAACGCGTTCGTTTGTTGAAGGAGAGTCGGACCAAAATGCAGCGTGGTGGTTACTCATGTCTTTAATGAAAAAATAGCGATACATGAAATAACTAAACAAATACAAAACAACAAACGGAACGTGAAAACCTAATTACAGCCTATCTGGTGAACACTACACAGAGACAGGAGCAATCACCCACGAAATACACAGTGAAACCCCAGCTACCTAAATATGGTTCCCAATCAGAGACAACGAGAATCACCTGACTCTGAGAACCGCCTCAGGCAGCCAAACCCCTACTCAGCCGCAATCCCAATGCCTACAAAACCCCAATACGAAACACAACATTTAAACCCATGTCACACCCTGGCCTGACCAAATATATAACGCAAACACAAAATACTATGACCAAGGCGTGACAGGCGGCTTCGTTCAGTTATCAAATGAGGCTGAAAGATATCAGCATATCAGAAACTGACATTAACTAATCCAGATTAATATCACTCAAAATTAATCTTTCAGATTCACCAAGTTAGATAGCAAGTCAGACAATTGGCGAAGAGCACATGTTGAAAATGTAAGTTGTCTTTTGTAAATCTGACACCTTCACCTCTGCCAGATCTATAACCAGCCAGAGACACGTCAGTATCCGGCACAGTCTTCTTTAGCCAAGTTTCAGATATTACCAGAATTTCCACGTTAGTTTGAGAAGATTTATATATAGGGGCACTAGATGGTATAGGGGCACCAGGTGAGGTAAGTCTAGGAAAAGACAATAAGATACACACACACCAATACATCTGAAAAGACTGGGGATTTATTTTAATCAAAGTCAAAACATTCAGGTCCACTTAAGGTGAAGACTAACTGTCACCTTTGACCTCTCACCTCTGCAGGCCCTCCGGCTGTCCTTTCTGCTGTGTCCTGGCTTCTGACTGCTGATTGGAGCTGGCCTGGTGTGGTTATAGGTGTGTGAGAGATTGTAAGGAGATGAAGTCCAGTATGCGTCAGTGGCGGAGGCTGCTGTTGGTGGGCATGTTGGCATGGGCCCTCCTCTTCCTGGCTCTGCTCTCCTACTTCCTGGATACCCCTGTGTACAACGAGCCCCTGACCTCCGCCAGCTCCTCGCTCTCCCAGCACCCCGACACACGGCGCCTGGCCTCCATCCAAGGCGCCTCCCACCAGCAGCACCGCTCCATCATGGGCTCCCGGCCCGAACCCACCTACAACACCTTTACCACAGAATATCCCGACCAAGACCCTAACCATTACCCAGACTCCGAGCCTAGCTCCTCCTCCACCACCCCTGAGCCTGGCCTGGAGCTGAGCTACGGGACCAGCCAAGAGACTGAGGGGGACAGCCGCCAGCAGCAGGAATACCTGGACGCCCAGACCCTGGCTGCCTGGTCCTCCTCTAGCACGGAGAACGTGGGTTCCCACTCCGACCAGACAGTAACTCGAAACAGTGAGAGACCTGCCTGGACCGCTGGCCGGGGGCCCAATCGAACCACACGCCGGTCCTCACGTGAGGATGAAGCGGGGGTAGAGATGAACAAAAGCCACAAGAGGTGGATCATGGTGGGGGATCATGGGGGGGAGAGGCGAGGAAAAGAAGAGGAGGGTTTAGAGGAGGACTACTCCTCCAAGTCTGTCTCACTGGTGCAGCGACTCTGGCGGGGAAAAGTGTCCTCTGGGATGCTGTCCCCGCGACTGCAGCACGCCAAGCGGGACTACCTGAGTGCCAACAAGCACCACGTATCCTATAAAGGAGGCCGGCGAGCTGCTCAGAGCTCCAGGGAACTACTGTGTGAGCTGAAGGACCAGGCCCGGCTGAGGACGCTGGACGGGTCTGAGCAGCCTTTCTCTTCACTGGGCTGGGCCCGCTTGGTACCGCGCCTGGCCCTGGAGCAGCTCTACAGACAAGGGGCCCAGAGAGGCTTTAGGAGCTGTGCTGTGGTGACCTCTGCTGGGGCTATTTTGCACTCAGGCCTGGGGAAGGAGATCGGTGAGTGGAGGGTAGAGGGGTCAGGGAGGGGAGGGGAGGGAAAAGAGGTAGAGGGGAGCAGAGGAGGTGGAGAGAGAAGGGAGGGTGATGGAGGGATGCAGGTTAAATGGGGAGGCAGGGTGATGGAGGGATGCAGGTTGATGGAGGGATGCAGGTTAAATGGGAAGGCAGGGTGATGGAGGGATGCAGGTTGATGGAGGGATGCAGGTTAAATGGGAAGGCAGGGTGATGGAGGGATGCAGGTTAAATGGGAAGGCAGGGTGATGGAGGGATGCAGGTTAAATGGGAAGGCAGGGTGATGGAGGGATGCAGGTTAAATTGGAAGGCAGGGTGATGGAGGAATGCAGGTTAAATGGAGGCCGGGTGATGGATGGGTGCAGGTTAAATGGAGGCAGGGTGATTGAGGGATGCAGGTTAAATGGGAAGGCAGGGTGATGGAGGAATGCAGGTTAAATGGGAATGCAGGGTGATGGAGGGATGCAGGTTAAATGGGAAGGCAGGGTGATGGAGGAATGCAGGTTAAATGGAGGCCGGGTGATGGATGGATGCAAGTTAAATGGGAAGGAAGGGTGATGGAGGGATGCAGGTTAAATGGGAAGGCAGGGTGATGGAGGGATGCAGGTTAAATGGGAAGGCAGGGTGATGGAGGGATGCAGGTTAAATGGAGGCAGGGTGATTGAGGGATGCATGTTAAATGGGAAGGCAGGGTGATGGAGGGATGCAGGTTAAATGGGAAGGCAGGGTGATGGAGGGATGCAGGTTAAATGGGATTAAGGGATTAAAGAGAACTGGGAAACTTTTATCGGTACAGTAGATTAAAAAACAACAACTCTGTTTTCCCTTTACCCAATAGTTAAATAAAGGTTAAATAAAATGTTTTAAAGTAATACCCTAATGAATAATACCCTATGTGTTGTGACTGTGTTGTGACTGTGTTGTGACTGTGTTGTGACTGTGTTGTGACTGTGTTGTGACTGTGTTGTGACTGTTGTGACTGTGTTGTGACTGTGTTGTGACTGTGGTGTGACGGTGTTGTGACTGTGTGAAATAGATAATTGATCCTGATCAACTGTCTCTGTGGCAACCCTGTCTCTATGGCAGTGTCTGTGCGAGGGGAGAATGATGACTCTTTACGCCGTGACATCCACAGCATTGATTGGAAAGTCAAATGGTCATGTCACTCTATCGACTTCCCCATTCGCCTCTAGCATAGTATTAGTTTATTTTAGCAGAGAGAGACGTTTTGGCTTGGGCTCTATACTGTCTCTCACACACTGAGTAGCAGATATCTGTCACCCTGTAGTAACAATCTCTGTGATTGGCTGAAAGGGCTTTGGCATAAGTAATTCAAAGCTAATCAGATCCCCAGAAGGGTCTTGATGAGTTAGTTTGGAGATCCTCTATAGACTTTTAGAATACTTTGGCCGACTGCATTGCATTATCTGTGTGTGTTTGTGTGTTCTGTTCTCTGTGTTGGAGGCTGTATGGTGTACGGGGAGTGTGAACTCCGGGACAGATGGCTCACTTTGGAGGGGGGGGAAGCAACTGGTAACAAATCAAGTTCGTTCACATCACCCATGTAGATTAGGGATGCAAATTTTGGTAAATTTTGCTGCAGACTAACTGACCCTCATTAACCAGTCAACAAACTGTATTCTTTAAAAAAATAAGTAAAATGACCAACATTAAATACTATCAGAGATCTGTATATAATGACGAGATGCTTATGTTTCCGCCATTACAATGGAAGCCGGCTCAAGGCGAGAAGGCCGAAAATAAGCCCATAGAAACGCATTGGACTTATTTAGGACAGATTTTGGCGAGAGTGTTGCCTTTTCCTCTTTGATACTATGCATGCTTACAAGGACAGGACATTTTTCATTAAGAGCTAGTGACTCCCCATCCCACATGAGGGAGCGTAATCATCGACTGACACTAAATAGCATAACGCAACGGACATAAATATTCCTAGAAAATATTCCTATTCATGAAAATCACAACTGAAATATATCGAGACACAGCTTAGCCTTTTGTTAATCACCCTGTCATCTCAGATTTTCAAAATATGCTTTACAGCCAAAGATAGACTAGCATTTGTGTAAGTTTATCGATAGCCTAGCATAGCATTTTGTCCAGCTAGCAGCAGGTAACCTGGTAACTTGGTCACGGAAATCAGAAAAGCAATCAAATTAAATAGTTTACCTTTGATGAGCTTCGGATGTTTTCACTCACGAGACTCCCAGTTATATAGCCAATGTTCCTTTTTTCCAAAAATATAATTTTTGTCGGGGAAATAGCTCCGTTTGTTCTTCACGTTTGGCTGAGAAATCCCCCGGCAATTGCAGTCACGAAAACGCCGAAAAATACTCCAAATTAGCTCCATAATATCGACAGAAACATGGCAAACGTTGTTTATAATCAATCCTCAAGGTGTTTTTCAAATATCTATTTGATAATATATCCACCGGGACAATTGGTTTTTCAGTAGGACCGATTGGAATAATGGCTACCTCTGTATTTTACTCGAGAATCACTCTGGGAGCCATCAGGTGACCAGTTGCGCAATGTAGCCGCTTACGGGTATTCTTCAACATAAATGCGTAAAACTATGTCACAATGCTGTAGACACCTTGGGGAATACGGAGAAAAAGTAATCTGGTTGATAGCCCATTCACTGCTCAATAGGGACACATTGGAACGCAGCGCTTTCAAAACATGAGGCACTTCCGGATTGTATTTTTCTCAGGCTTTCGCCTGCAATATCAGTTCTGTTATACTCACAGACAATATTTTTACAGTTTTGGAAACGTTAGAGTGTTTTCTATCCTAAGCTGTCAATTATTTGCATATTCTAGCATCTTGTCCTGACAAAATATCCCGTTTACTACGGGAATGTTATTTTTCTAAAAATGAAAATACTGCCCCCTAGTCACAAAAGGTTAATGGAAACATTCAACAATGGCAAGCCTATTGTCTCACAGTCAAAAGGCTTTATTGAACATGCAACTCCTGTAATGAAGCAGCTAATAAAACTTATTTTCAAATATTTTCCCAAATGCAATTCACTGATAATATCCAGTTATAAACTGCGGTCCTAATGCGAGCAGTTCCATATGTGACAGAGATTAAAATATCCCACCTTTCCAACAAGTCAGTTTGTCAAATGTCTACCCTACTAGATCTGCCCCCGCCAACTGTAAGTGCTGTTATTGTGAAGTGGAAACATCTAGAAGCAACAACTGCCACTCACCAACCGACCAAACAACCAACCGACCGGCCTTGGGGGAACTCCTGCATGGTAAAGGCCTTTGTGATGAGCCACATAATAAACTCATTCAGTATTGAACCTCTGTGGTTAGAAGAGACAAATCTAGTTTAATTAACTGTATAGATTGGCGAACAGGAAATAAAACCACATTGACCACACTTAGTTACGGCAAATTGAGAGCTTGGAATTATAAGGTTCTATCTGCTAAAATAAAATTCTGAGATAGTTGACTGTAAGTCGCTTTGGATAAAAGTGTCTGCTAAATGGCATATATTATTATTATATTATTAAAGTTCAGAACCCTCATTGGTTTGAACAGTGTCAGCTATTTAAAAAAAATCTTATTCTTTTCAATTTAACGACATGAATTAGGGTATTTATAATACTATTTAGGTAGAGAACACTGAATGGAATAAGGCTATGTCAATAACTACATTTTGACCAAAATCTAGATAGAAACGAGGCGGTGTTCTGGTCAGACTCCGAAAAAGGGCACATCGCGCGCCACTTCCCAGCATTCTTCTTGCCAATGTCCAGTCTCTCGACAACAAGGTTGACGAAATCCGAGCAAGGGTGGCATTCCAGAGGGACATCAGAGACTGCAACGTTCTCTGCTTCACGGAAACATGGCTTACTGGGAAGACGCTATCCAGGGCGGTGCAGCCAACGGGTTTCTCCACGCATCGCGCCGACAGAAACATACATCTCTCTGGTAAGAAGAGTGGCGGGGGCGTATGCCTCATGACTAACGGGACATGGTGTGATGAAGGAAACATACAGGAACTCAAATCCTTCTGTTCACCTGAATTAGAATTCCTCACAATCAAATGTAGACCGCATTATCTTCCAAGAAAATTCTCTTCAATTATAATCACAGCCGTATATATCCCCCCCCAAGCAGACACATCGATGGCTCTGAACGAACTTTATTTAACTCTTTGCAAACTGGAAACCATTTATCCGGAGGCTGCATTCATTGTAGCTGGGGATTTTTAACAAAGCTAATCTGAAAACAAGACTCCCTAAATTTTATCAGCATATCGATTGCGCAACCAGGGGTGGTAAAACCTTGGATCATTGTTACTCTAACTTCCGCGACGCATATAAGGCCCTGCCCCGCCCCCCTTTCGGGAAAGCTGACCACGACTCCATTTTGTTGATCCCTGCCTACAGGCAGAAGCTAAAACAAGAGGCTCCCACGCTGAGGTCTGTCCAACGCTGGTCAGACCAAGCTGACTCTACACTCCAAGACTGCTTCCATCACGTGGACTGGGACATGTTTCGTATTGCGTCAGATGGAAATATTGACGAATACGCTGATTCGGTGTGCGAGTCCATTAGAACGTGCGTCGAAGATGTCGTTCCCATAGCAACGATAAAAACATTTCCAAACCAGAAACCGTGGATTGATGGCAGCATTCGCGTGAAACTGAAACCGCGAACCACTGCTTTTAATCAGGGCAAGGTGTCTGGTAACATGTCCGAATATAAACAATGCAGCTATTCCCTCCGCAAGGCTATTAAACAAGCTAAGTGTCAGTACAGAGACAAAGTGGAATCTCAATTCAATGGCTCAGACACAAGAGGCATGTGGCAGGATCTACAGTCAATCACGGACTACAAGAAGAAACCCAGCCCAGTCACGGACCAGGATGTCTTGCTCCCAGGCAGACTAAATAACTTTTTTGCCCGCTTTGAGGACAATACAGTGCCACTGACACGGCCTGCAACGAAAACATGCGGTCTCTCCTTCACTGCAGCCGAGGTGAGTAAGACATTTAAACGTGTTAACCCTCGCAAGGCTGCAGGCCCAGACTGCATCCCCAGCCGCGCCCTCAGAGCATGCGCAGACCAGCTGGCCGGTGTGTTTACGGACATATTCAATCAATCCCTATACCAGTCTGCTGTTCCCACATGCTTCAAGAGGGCCACCATTGTTCCTGTTCCCAAGAAAGCTAAGGTAACTGAGCTAAACGACTACCGCCCCGTAGCACTCACTTCCGTCATCATGAAGTGCTTTGAGAGACTAGTCAAGGACCATATCACCTCCACCCTACCTGACACCCTAGACCCACTCCAATTTGCTTACCGCCCAAATAGGTCCACAGACGATGCAATCTCAACCACACTGCACACTGCCCTTACCCACCTGGACAAGAGGAATACCTATGAGAATGCTGTTCATCGACTACAGCTCGGCATTCAACACCATAGTACCCTCCAAGCTCGTCATCAAGCTCGAGACCCTGGGTCTCGACCCCGCCCTGTGCAACTGGGTACTGGACCTCCTGACGGGCCGCCCCCAGGTGGTGAGGGTAGGCAACAACATCTCCTCCCCGCTGATCCTCAACACGGGGGCCCCACAAGGGTGCGTTCTGAGCCCTCTCCTGTACTCCCTGTTCACCCACGACTGCGTGGCCACGCACGCCTCCAACTCAATCATCAAGTTTGCGGACGACACAACAGTGGTAGGCTTGATTACCAACAACGACGAGACGGCCTACAGGGAGGAGGTGAGGGCCCTCGGAGTGTGGTGTCAGGAAAATAACCTCACACTCAACGTCAACAAAACTAAGGAGATGATTGTGGACTTCAGGAAACAGCAGAGGGAACACCCCCCTATCCACATCGATGGAACAGTAGTGGAGAGGGTAGCTAGTTTTAAGTTCCTCGGCATACACATCACAGACAAACTGAATTGGTCCACTCACACTGACAGCGTCGTGAAGAAGGCGCAGCAGCGCCTCTTCAACCTCAGGAGGCTGAAGAAATTCGGCTTGTCACCAAAAGCACTCACAAACTTCTACAGATGCACAATCGAGAGCATCCTGGCGGGCTGTATCACCGCCTGGTACGGCAACTGCTCCGCCCTCAACCGTAAGGCTCTCCAGAGGGTAGTGAGGACTGCACAACGCATCACCGGGGCAAACTACCTGCCCTCCAGGACACCTACACCACCCGATGTTACAGGAAGGCCATAAAGATCATCAAGGACATCAACCACCCGAACCACTGCCTGTTCACCCCGCTATCATCCAGAAGGCGAGGTCAGTACAGGTGCATCAAAGCTGGGACCGAGAGACTGAAAAACAGCTTCTATCTCAAGGCCATCAGACTGTTAAACAGCCACCACTAACATTGAGTGGCTGCTGCCAACACACTGTCATTGACACTGACCCAACTCCAGCCACTTTAATAATGGGAATTGATGGGAAATGATGTAAATATATCACTAGCCACTTTAAACAATGCTACCTTATATAATGTTACTTACCCTACATTATTCATCTCATATGCATATGTATATACTGTACTCTACATCATTGACTGCATCCTTATGTAATACATGTATCACTAGCCACTTTAACTATGCCACTTTGTTTACTTTGTCTACACACTCATCTCATATGTATATACTGTACTCGATACCATCTACTGTATGCTGCTCTGTACCATCACTCATTCATATATCCTTATGTACATATTCCTTATCCCCTTACACTGTGTATAAGACAGTAGTTTTGGAATTGTTAGTTAGATTACTTGTTGGTTATCACTGCATTGTCGGAACTAGAAGCACAAGCATTTCGCTACACTCGCATTAACATCTGCTAACCATGTGTATGTGACAAATAAAATTTAATTTGATTGATTTGATTTAGTCCCAGTAGGTGTTTCTGAACTCCTGAGGTGGAAATGCCTTCCTGTCTTCCCATCCTTTCCTTCCTTCATGGCTATGTGTGTGTGTGTGTGTGTGCAAGCGTGTGTGTGTTTGTGTACAAGCATGTGAGCGTGTGTTTGGGATTATAGTCCGTAAAGTGAGAGGTCTTTTGAATCTGTTGTCATCTGTACTGTTTTGCTGCCACCATGTTGTGAATCGACTGAATAACACCCTCAACGGCCTTTTATGTTCAAGTCCTCTCACCACCTCACCGCTCTCTCCCTCCACATCTTTCCACCTCCACCCCCTATCACACACCGTCCTTCTGAATTCCAAATAGACCCCCATTCCAAGTCCTCTCACCACCTCACCGCTCTCTCCCTCCACATCTTTCCACCTCCACCCCCTATCACACACCGTCCTTCTGAATTCCAAATAGACCCCCATTCCAAGTCCTCTCACCACCTCACCGCTCTCTCCCTCCACATCTTTCCACCTCCACCCCCTATCACACACCGTCCTTCTGAATTCCAAATAGACCCCCATTCCAAGTCCTCTCACCACCTCACCGCTCTCTCCCTCCACATCTTTCCACCTCCACCCCTATCACACACCGTCCTTCTGAATTCCAAATAGACCCCCATTCCAAGTCCTCTCACCACCTCACCGCTCTCTCCCTCCACATCTTTCCACCTCCACCCCCTATCACACACCGTCCTTCTGAATTCCAAATAGACCCCCATTCCAAGTCCTCTCACCACCTCACCGCTCTCTCCCTCCACATCTTTCCACCTCCACCCCCTATCACACACCGTCCTTCTGAATTCCAAATAGACCCCCCTTCCTTGGCTATCACTTACCTTAGTCACTATTAGAGCCATGACCATGTGGCTTGTACATGGTTGTTCATTTGAAATCTAAGAAGTACCTTTTGAGATGAAGACTGTGCATGCATTACTCTAATCAGGTATAGTCCTGGGACAAATAAATGGTCCTGTCCATCGGCCGTACGAGCTAGAGGCATGAAGACCAAAACCTACTCTTTGATTGTCAGTGAGGACTGGGAGTCCGTCCACGGGGGTTAAGCAAAGTGTTGATCTACTGAATGCCAATAGCTTCCACGTGGTTTACTGGTGTCATTGAGGAAGTGGAGGATAGCTTTGCTGTGGAAGTCCATCCTTTGGAAGTGTCAGCTCAACTATACATGATCGTTCATCCTAGTGTCATGTAGCCCTGCTGAAGTCACAATGGACTGCTCGACCAGTGGAGAGAGACTGATTAAGAGTGGCTGAGTTTAGCCATGACCATCAATCATAACTGTGTGTGTGTGTGCGTGCGTGGAGGCCTATGTGTGTATCTGTGTCCGTTCATGTGTGTGCAGGCCAGTAGGACACACTCCCTGTCTCTATGCTGTGTACTAGCCTGTTGATAGCCTCTAGACTAGACTAGTTTCCTGGTGGTGATTGATGATGGGTCATACAGTTCATACTGGAAGAGCAGACCAGTGCCTGTCAAAGTCTCTTCAGTTACACACGTTGACCACAAGGCTGCGCTCTTTGTGTCTATGAGTAGTGATACTGTCATGTACAAATAACAGAGCTGAATCCTGCACCAGATCGTTCATGTACCGGATTGTTCATGTCAAATGGCTATTCACGCTTACCAGTCATTCAGATCAAGTGTTTTGACTATGGCTGAAAGCAGAGGGCTTTTTCTGTCTCTATGGATGGAGGGAGGGAGGTCACTTCTTTCAGGCCAGGGAGACTTGCTAGTGAAGTGCTTCAGCTCAACTGCAGGAGGTAAATAAGATGCAGGTACTCATGCTCTCTCTCTCACGCTCTCTTTCTCTCTGTTGGGCTCTTTGTGGATATAACCTTTTGTGGATATAACCCTCTTTGTCTGTTTGAGCCATAGGTTAACGTGTGTGTGTGTGTGTGTGTGTGTGTGTGTGTGTGTGTGTGTGTGTGTGTGTGTGTGTGTGTGTGTGTGTGTGTGTGTGTGTGTGTGTGTGTGTGTGTGTGTGTGTGTGTGTGTGTGTGTGTGTGTGTGTGTGTGAATCCTGTTTGTCGTAATTCCCCTGAGCCACCACCTTAACCTGCTAAATCATAGTATTTGACAAGAGTAAGCCGTCTGGACCAGCTAAATCATAGTATTTGACCAGAGTGAACAGTCTGGACCAGCTAAATCATAGTATTTGACAAGAGTAAGCCGTCTGGACCAGCTAAATCATAGTATTTGACCAGAGTGAACAGTCTGGACCAGCTAAATCATAGTATTTGACCAGAGTGAACAGAAGACAGACTGTTGGATGCCATCTAGGAGCTGGTCCTTTATGAGCACTTGATTGATTGGCCTTTCATATTTCTCTTTGACTTAGTTTAATGACACTTGATTGTCTAAATTGAATGATGCTTGATTTTCCTAGCTGAGTGGCATTTGATTTTCCTAGCTGTGTGGCATTTGATTTTCCTAGCTGTGTGGCATTTGATTTTCCTAGCTGAGTGGCATTTGATTTTCCTAGCTGAGTGGCATTTGATTTTCTTAGTTGAGTGACATTAGATTTTCTTTGTTCAGTGACATTAAATTGACTTATGTTGTCTTTGCCTAACCCCCAGATTCCCATGATGCAGTTCTGCGGTTCAACACAGCACCTACAGAGGGCTATGAGAGGGACGTGGGGAACAAGACCACCATCCGCATCATTAACTCGCAGGTGTGTGTGTGTGTCAGTCAGGGATGAAGGAAGTATTTGTCACATGGGGTGCTTATTATAAAATTATTTAAGCCCAATTGAGATTTTTCTAGTTGTCATTTCTGACATTTGGTAGGCTATTTGTCAACTCGTCTATAATAAGACACATGAAGATTCTCTTCGGTCATAATTCTTGCTCTAGAAGACTAAATAAAGCGCTGCTCACCAGAATGTCAGAAATCGTCCAGTTTTCTCTTTCATTTCTGCTTCTCTCGTGCAACGAGGATGTTTAGGGGCCAGGGAGAAAACATACCATTCTTCCCATTTACAAATGACATCAGTTTGACCGGTTGTAAAGAAATGAAACACTGTGAAAACGATCAAACATATTTCTGATGAGATTTCAGTTCGACTTGGATGCATTTATGTGTTTGAAATACTGTCAGTTTTATGTGATTGAGTTCCTAACCGCACATTCCCATTCTCTCAAGAGATGCTGAAAGAAAGAAATCCAATTTCTTCTCTCCTGTTCCAGAGACAAAATTAACATTTGTTGTAGCTACTATTTTACTACAAGAAATACATAGTTATGAATGAGTTAATATTATATTACTCTACAGGTTAGAGGTTATAGACCTAGAGTTAATATTATATTACTCTACAGGTTAGAGGTTATAGACCTAGAGTTAATATTATATTACTCTACAGGTTAGAGGTTATAGACCTAGAGTTAATATTATATTACTCTACAGGTTAGAGGTTATAGTTAATATTATATTACCTAGAGTTAGGGCAGTTATATTAATATTATATTACTCTACAGGTTAGAGGTTATAGACCTAGAGTTAATATTATATTACTCTACAGGTTAGAGGTTATAGACCTAGAGTTAATATTATATTACTCTACAGGTTAGAGGTTATAGACCTAGAGTTAATATTATATTACTCTACAGGTTAGAGGTTATAGACCTAGAGTTAATATTATATTACTCTACAGGTTAGGGGTTATAGACCTAGAGTTAATATTATATTACTCTACAGGTTAGGGTTATAGACCTAGAGTTAATATTATATTACTCTACAGGTTAGGGGTTATAGACCTATAGTCAGTTTCCAGATTTCAGTTTCTATTCCATTTGTATGGGCACTGCAATGCTGCATCTAGTTTCCTGTGTCAACTTTGACTCCTCCCCTTAACAGATCCTGGCCAATCCTGATCACCGCTTCAACACCAGCTCCCTGTATAAGAACGTGACTCTGGTGGCCTGGGACCCTGCTCCGTATGCTGTCAACCTACACAAGGTGTGTGTGTCTGTGTGTTTGAGGCAGACACTATTCTCTTTTCTTACCTTGCCCACTCTGTCTGAGAAGCCCAGTAACGGCATCTAGCAGGCAATATGTAAAGAACGTCACCCAGCAGAGCCCCAAAGTCCTGCTGAATGGGTGGAGGATGGGCCACGGTCACGATCAAATCAAATGTTATTTGTCACATACACATGGTTAGCAGATGTTAATGCGAGTGTAGCGTAATGATTGGTTATTACTGCATTGTCAGATCTATAAACACAATGAATTATCTAACCTAACAATTCCACAACAACTACCTTATACACACAAGTGTAAAGGGATGAGTGTGGTCCTTCTGTAGCTCAGTTGGTAGAGCATGGCGCTTGTAACGCCAGGGTAGTGGGTTCGATTCCCGGGACCACCCATACGTAGAATGTATGCACACATGACTGTAAGTCGCTTTGGATAAAAGCGTCTGCTAAATGGCATATAGTATATAGTATGAAGAATTATTTACCTAAAAATATATGAATGAGTGATGATCTATAAACACAATGAATTATCTAACAATTCCACAACAACTACCTTATACACAAGTGTAAAGGGATGAGTGTGGTCCTTCTGTAGCTCAGTTGGTAGAGCATGGGCGCAACAACTACCTTATACACACTAAAGTGTATATAGTATGAAGAATTATTTACCTAAAAATATATGAATGAGTGATGGTACAGTACGGCATAGGCAAGATGCAGTAGATGGTATAGAGTACAGTATATACATATGAGATGAGTAATGTAGGGTATGTAAACATAAAAGTGGCATTATTTAAAGTGGCTCGTGATACATTTTTGCATGATTAAAGTGGCTGTTTAACAGTCTGATGGCCTTGAGATAGAAGCTGTTTTTCAGTCTCTCGGTCCCTGCTTTGATGCACCTGTATTGACCTCGCCTTGTGGAGCGGGGTGAACAGGCAGTGGCTCGGGTGGTTGTTGTCCTTGATGATCTTTATGGCCTTCCTGTGACATCGGGTGGTGTAGGTGTCCTGGAGGGCAGGTAGTGATGCGTTGTGCAGATCTCACTACCCTCTGGAGAGCCTTACGGTTGTGGACGGAGCAGTTGCGCCTTTTTCACCACGCTGTCTGTGTGGGTGGACCAATTCAGTTTGTCCGTGATGTGTACGCCAAGGAACTTAAAACTTACTACCCTCTCCACTACTGTCCCGTCGATGTGGATAGGGGAGTGCTCCCTCTGCTGTTTCCTGAAGTCCACGATCATCTCCTTTGTTTTAGTTGAAGTTGAGTGTGAGGTTATTTTCCTAACACCACGCTCCGAGGGCCCTCACCTCCTCCCTGTAGGCCGTCTCGTCGTCGTTGGTAATCAAGCCTACCACTGTAGTGTCGTCTGCAAACTTGATGATTGAGTTGGAGGCGTGCATGGCCACGCAGTTGTGGGTGAACAGGGAGTACAGGAGAAGGCTCAGAACGCACCCCTGTGGGGCCCCAGTGTTGAGCATCAGCGGGGTGGAGATGTTGTTACCTACCCTCACCACCTGGGGGTGGCCCTTCAGAAAGTCCAGTACCCAGTTGCACAGGGCGGGGTCGAGACCCAGGGTCTCGAGCTTGATGATGAGTTTGGAGGGTACTATGGTGTTAAATGCTGAGCTGTAGGCAATGAACAGCATTCTCACATAGGTACTCCTCTTGTCCAGATGGGTTAGTGAAGAGTGCAGTGTGGTTGCGATTGCGTTGTCTGTGGACCTATTGGGGCGGTAAGCAATTTGGAGTGGGTCTAGGGTGTCTGGTAGGGTGGAGGTGATATGGTCCTTGACTAGTCTCCCAAAGCACTTCATGATGACGGAAATGAGAGCTACGGGGCGGTAGTCGTTTAGCTTAGTTACCTTAGCTTTCTTGGGAACAGGAACAATGGTGGCCCTCTTGAAGCATGTGGGAACAGCAGACTGGGATAAGGACACACCAGCCAGCTCTGAGGACGTGGCTGGTGATGCTGTCGGGGCCTGCAGCCTTGCGAGGGTTAACACGTTTAAATGTTTTACTCACATCGGCTGCAGTGAAGGAGTGTCCACAGGTTTTGGTTGCGGGCCGTGTCAGTGGCACAGTATTGTCCTCAAAGCGAGCAAAGAAGTTGTTTAGTCTGTCTAGTAGCAAGACATCCTAGTCTGCGACGGGGCTGGTTTTCTTTTTGTAATCCGTGATTGACTGTAGACCCTGCCACATACCTCGTGTCTGAGCCGTTGAATTGCGACTCTACATTGTCTCTATACTGACGCTTAGCTTGTTTGATTGCCTTGCGGAGGGAATAGCTACACTGTTTGTATTCGGTCATGTTACCAGTCACCTTGCCCTGGTTAAAAGCAGTGGTTCGCGCTTTCAGTTTCACACGAATGCTGCCATCAATCCACGGTTTCTGGTTTGGGAATGTTTTAATAGTTGCTGTTGGTACGACATCGCTGATGCACTTGCTAATAAACTCGCTCACCGAATCAGCGTATTCGTCAATGTTGTTGTTTGACGCAGTGGGGAACATATCCCAATCCACGTGATCGAAACAATCTTGAAGCGTGGAATCATATTGTTTGGGCCAGCGTTGAACAGACCTGTGCGGGTGCTTCCTGTGGAGTCGTGGTCAGCTTTTCCAAAAGGAGGGCGGGGGAGGGCCTTATATGCGTCACAGAAGTTAGAATAACAATGATCTAGGGTTTTACAAGCCCTGGTAGCACAATCAACATGCTGATAGAATTTATGGAGTCTTGTTTTCAGATTAGCCTTGTTATAATCCCCAGCTGCAATGAATGCATCCTCAGGATATGTGGTTTCCAGTTTACATAGAGTCAAATGAAGTTCGTTCAGGGCCGTCAATGTGTCTGCTGACCAGAAGACCGCTTCGTCTGCCCTTTTTACAGCGACGTTGTTTTTGTTCGCTGGCTGGGATATGATCCACTGTCCTGGGTGGTGGGCAAAACACAGGATCAGCGTTGGGAAAGTCGTATTCCTAATGATGGTGAGTTGACGTTGCTCTTATATCCAGTAGTTCCTCCCGACTGTATGTAATGAAACTTAAGATTACCTGGGGTACCAATGTAAGAAATAACACGTAAAAAACTAGGAACGAGAAGCGAGGCGGCCATCTCTGTCGGCGCCGGATAGTAATGTTAATGAGGAACTGTAGTTGTGAAAGACCACACGTGGACAAGTTAGCCTTGTTGGTCTCTCTAACCCACGGCCTGATGGGACAGACTGCTACATCATACACCCACACACTGTCTAATTATTACATGTAAATTTTCTATAACCCGCAAGCCTCCTCCTTTCTCCTCTCTCCAATCCCTTTTTCTTCTCCTCCTTTTCTGTTCTTCTTTTCCTCTGACATTGCTTCCCTATTTCCCTCCTCTGCCACCTCTTCTTCCTCTTTTATATATTTCACGGTTTCTTCTTTATCGCCACCTACATGTATGTTGACAGTCATAAGGCTGCTAGTTTTAGGTTTCCCCCTTCTCTCTCTCTCTCCCCTCCTTTTCTCTCCCCTCCTTCTTTCTCTCTCCCCTCCTTCTTTCCCTCTCCCCTCCTTCTCTTTCTCTCTCTCCCTCCTTCTCTTTCTCTCTCCCTACCTTCTCTTTCTCTCTCCCTACCTTCTCTTTCTCTCTCCCTACCTTCTCTTTCTCTCTCCCTACCTTCTCTTTCTCTCTCCCTACCTTCTCTTTCTCTCTCCCTCCTTTCTTTCTCTCTCCCTCCTTTCCCTCTCCCCTCCTTCTTTCTCTCTCCCCTCCTTCTTTCCCTCTCCCCTCCTTCTCTTTCTCTCTCCCTACCTTCTCTTTCTCTCTCCCCTCCTTCTCTTTCTCTCTCCCCTCCTTCTCTTTCTCTCTCCCTACCTTCTCTTTCTCTCTCCCTACCTTCTCTTTCTCTCTCCCCTCCTTCTTTCTCTCTCCCCTCCTTTCCCTCTCCCCTCCTTCTTTCCCTCTCCCCTCCTTCTCTTTCTCTCTCCCTACCTTCTCTCTCTCTCTCCCTACCTTCTCTTTCTCTCTCCCTACCTTCTCTTTCTCTCTCCCTACCTTCTCTTTCTCTCTCCCTACTTTCTCTTTCCCTCTCCCCTCCTTCTCTTTCTCTCTCCCTACCTTCTCTCTCTCTCTCCCTACCTTCTCTTTCTCTCTCCCTACCTTCTCTTTCTCTCTCCCTACCTTCTCTGTCTCCCCTTCCTCATTTCCCCCTCCTCTTTCACCTCCTCTCTTTATTCCACGATTATTATGCCACAGGACCAATCAGCCTCTCTCTCTGATCCTCCTCTTTCTTCATGTACCCCCCTCACTTTATCCCTATCTCTCTCTGAGCTGTGGTGCATGCTCAGTAATAAGTCCTGGGGTAAAGGACAAGGCTATGATGATTATTGTGAATCACTGATTAATAGACTTCATGGGACTCCTGGGTCCAGCAGGTTAATCACCCCCCCCCCTAGTTCTTCTCTTTTCTAATAGATTTGAATTATTTAGTCCTTAGCTCTTGTTTGTTATGTCATCACTTCAGGAGACATGCCTCTCTCTCTCTCTCTCTCTCTCTCTCTCTCTCTCTCTCTCTCTCTCTCTCTCTCTCTCTCTCTCTCTCTCTCTCTCTCTCTCTCTCTCTCTCTCTCTCTCTCTCTGGTGAATACATTTTACAATGGCTGTTAGACTAATACGCTGTTTAATTAAACAGGTGGGAACATAAGTGGAGACGGTTAGCAGGTGTTGCCTGAAATGTTGCAAAACAAACACACAGATCTACACACACTACCTTCAAGGCAGTGTGTGTGTTTAATAGTTTTACCTCAGTAGGGCCCAGACGTCAAGCTGTTAACTTGCTGACCCAGTCTCTCTCCATCACTGTGCTGTCTCTCTCCTTCTCTCTGTCCCTGAGAGCTGCCTGCCATTCACCACTCAGCCCTTTTTAATTTAATGAACACTTATCAGCCCACAATTTGTTGAAACATTTATTCACAGTCCTCGTAACAATTGTTTTTTCATCCTGCTCCAAATTGGGCTAATTCATAGCCTTTTATAACGATAAACTTGTATTAGCTAACACAACGTGCCATTGGAACACAGGAGTGATGGTTGCTGATAATGGGCAACTGTACACATATGTAGATATTCCATTAAAAATCAGCCAATAAAAAACCCTTTTGCAATTATGTTAGCACAGCTGAAAACTGTTGTTTTGATTAAAGAAGCAATAAAGCTGGCTTTCTTTAGACTAGTTGAGTATCTGGAGCATCAGCATTTGTGGGTATGATTACAGGCTCAAAATGGCCAGAAATAAGGAACTTTCTTCTGAAACTCGTCAGTCTATTCTTGTTCTGAGAAATTAAGGCTATTCCATGCGAGAAATTGCCAAGAAACTGAAGCTCTCATACAACGCTGTGTACTACTCCCTTCACTGGCTCTAATCAGAATAGAAAGAGGAGTGGGAGGCCCCGGTGCACAACTGAGCAAGAGGACAAGTACATTTAAACTGTCTATTTTGAGAAACCGATGAGTCATCAAAGTCCTCAACTGGCAGCTTCATTAAATAGTACCCGCAAAACACCAGTTTCAACTTCAACAGTGAAGAGGCGACTCTGGGATGCTCAGAGTTCCTCTGTACAGTGTCTGTGTTCTTTTGCCCATCTTAATCTTTAAATTTTATTGGCTAGTCTGAGATATGGCTTTTTCTTTGCAACTCTGCCAAGGCCAGCATCCCGGAGTCACCTCTTCAATGTTGACGTTGAGGACACGTTTAAATGTCTTACTCACCTAGTCCTTGTTAGCAGGCCGTGTCGGTGGCACTGTGCTATCCTCAAAGCGGGCAATTTTCTTTTGGCTGGTTTTCTTTTTGTAATCCCTGATTGTCTGTAGATCCTGCCACATACGTCTCGTATCTGAGCCGTTGAATTGCGACTCCACTTTGTCCTTATGCTGACATTTCGATTGTTTGATTGCCTTGCGGAGGGAATAACTACACTGTTATATTTGGATGTGACAATACCAGATGTCTCTCTGGAAAGCAACCCTTGCTCTAATTTCATCTACCTTGTTATCTAGAGACTGGGCGTTAGCAAGTAATATACTCTGAAGCGGTGGGTGGTGTGCGTGCCTCCGAAGTCTGACCAGAAGGCCACTCCATCTACCTCTTCTGCGTTGTTTTGGGTCAGACCCTGAAATCAGTTCAAATTCCTTGGATCGTTTGAACAAAGGATCTGTCTAGGGAAGGTCGTATTCCTGGTCGTAGTGCTGGTAAGTTGACGTCGCTCTGATATCCAATACTCCATCACTCTCATTCTTGGTCAAATAGCCCTTACATAACCTGGAGGTGTGTTTTGGGTCATTGTCCTGTTGAAAAACAAATGATAGTCCCACTAAGCACAAACCAAAAGGGACGGTGTATCACTGCAGAATGCTGTGGTAGCCATGCTGGTTAAGTGTGCCTTGAATTCTAAAATACATCACTGACAGTGTTCCTAAAAAAGCACACCCAAACCTTAACTCCTCCTCCTTCATGCTTCACGGTGGGAACCACACATGCAGAGATCATCCGTTCACCTACTCTGTGCCTCACAAAGACACGGAGGTTGGAACCAAACATCTCAAATTTAGACTCATCAGACCAAAGGACAGATTTCCAGCGGACTAATGTCCATGGCTCGTGTTTCTTGCCCCAAGCACATCTCTTCTTCTTATTGGTGTCCTTCAGTAGGTTTTTTTGCAGCAATTTGACCACGAAGGCCTGATTCACGTAGTGTCCTATGAATAGTTGATGTTGAACTGTGTCTGTTACTTGAACTTTGAAGTATTTATTTGGGCTGCAATTTCTGAGGCTGGTAACTAATGAATTTATCCTCTGCAGCAGAGGTTACTCTAGGTCTTCCTTTCCTGTATTTGTCCTCATGAGAGCCAGTTTCATCATAGCGCTTGATGGTTTTGTGACTGCATTTGAAGAAACTTTCACAGTTCTTGAAAAGTTCCAGATTGACTGACCTTCATGTCTTAAAGTAATGATGGACTGTCGTTTCTCTTTGCTTATTTTAGCTGTTCTTGCCATAAAATACTTGGTATTTTACCAAATAGGGCTGTCTTCTGTATACCACCCCTACCTTGTCACAACACAACTGAAGTCGGTAGTGTACATACACCTGAGCCAAGTACATTTAAACTCAGTTTTCACAATTCCTGACATTTAATCTGAGTAAAAATGCCCTGGTCAGTTAGGATCACCACTTTATTTTAAGAATGTGAAATGTCAGAATAATAGTAGAGAGAATGATTTATTTCAGCTTTTATTTCTTTCATTACATTCCCAGTGGGTCAGAGGTTTACATACACTCAAATAGTATTTGGTAGCATTTTTTTTAACCTTTATTTAACCAGGCAAGTCAGTTAAGAACTCATTCTTATTTTCAATGATGGCCTGGGAACAGTGGGTTAACTGCCTGTTCAGGGGCAGAACGACAGCTCGGGGGTTTGAACTCACAACCTTCCGGTTACTAGTCCAACGCTCTAACCATTAGGCTACGCTGCCGCCCCATTGCCTTTAAATTGTTTCACTTGGGTCAAATGTTTTGTGTAGCCTTCCACAAGCTTCCCACAATCAGTTGGATGACTTTTGGCCTATTCCTCCTGACAGAGCTGGTGTAACTGAGTCAGGTTTGTAGGCCTCCTTGCTCGCACAGGCTTTTTCAGTTCTGCCCACACATTTTCTATAGAATTGAGGTCAGGGCTTTGTGATGGCCACTCCAAAACCTTGATTTTGTTGTCCATAAGCCATTTTACCACAACTTTGGAAGTATGCTTACGGTCATTGTCCATTTGGAAGACCCATTTGCAACCAAGCTTTAACTTCCTGACTGATGTCTTAAGATGTTGCTTTAATATATCCACATAATTTTCCTGCCTCATGATGCCTTCTATTTTGGGAAGTGCACCAGTCCCTCCTGCAGCAAAGCATCCCCACAACATGATGCTGCCACCCCCGTGCTTCAAGGTTAGGATGGTGTTCTTCGGCTTGCAAGCCTCCTCCTTTTTCCTCCAAACATAACGATGGTCATTATGGCCAAACAGTTCTATTTTTGTTTCATCAGAGCAGGGGACATTTCTCCAAAAAGTAAGATCTTTGTCCCAATGTGCAGTTGCAAACTGTAGTCTGGCTTTTATATGGCGGTTTTGGAGCAGTGGCTTCTTCCTTGCTGAGCGGCCTTTCAGGTTATGTCGATATAGGACTCGTTTTACTGTGGATATAGATACTTTTGTACTTGTTTCCTCCAGCATCTTCACAAGGTCATTTGCTGTTGTTCTGGGATTGATTTGCCCTTTTGCAGCAAAGTACGTTCATCTCTTAGGAGAGAGAACGCGTCTCATTCCTGAGCGGTATGACGGCTACGTGGTCCCATGGTGTTTATACTTGCGTACAATTGTTTGTGCAGATGAACGTAGTACATTCAGGCATTTTGAAACTGCTCCCAAGGATGAACCAGGCTTGTGGATGTCTCCAATTTTTTTCTGAGGTCTTGGCTGATTTCTTTTGATTTTCCCATGATGTCAAGCAAAGAGGCACTGAGTTTGAAGGTAGGCCTTGAAATACATCCACAGGTACACCTCCAATTGACTCAAATTATGTCAATTAGCCTATCAGAAGTAAAGGTCGACCGATTGTGATTTTTCAACTCCTATACCAATTATTGGAGGCCCAAAAAAGCCGATGCCGATTAATCGTCCGATTTAAAAAAAATAAAAATAAAAATATTTTAAAAATGTGCTTGTAATAATGGCAATTACAACAATACTGAATGAACACTTATATTAACTTAATATAATACACCAATTAAAATCAGATTTAGCCTCAAATAAATAATGAAACATGTTCAATTTGGTTTAAATAATGCAAAAACAAAGTGTTGGAGAAGTAAAAGTGCAATATGTGCCATGTAAAAAAAGCTAACGTATGAGTTCCTTGCTCAGAACATGAGAACATATGAAAGTTGGTGGTTCCTTTTAACATGAGACTTCAATATTCCAAGGTAATAGGTTTTTGGTTGTAGTTAAATATAGTATTTATAGGACTATTTCTCTCTATACCATTTGTATTCCATATAACTTTGACTATTGGATGTTCTTGTAGGCACTATAGTATTGCCAGTGTAACAGTGTAGCTTTCGTCCCTCTCCTCGCCCCTACCTGGTCTCGAACCAGGAACACATCGACAATAGCCACACTCGAAGCAGCGTTACCCATCGCTCCACAAAAGCCACGGCCCTTGCAGAGCAAGGGGAATAACTACTCCAAGTCTCAGAGCGAGTGACGTTTGAAACGCTTTTAGCGCACACCCAGCTAACTAGCTAGCCATTTCACATCGGTTACACCAGCCATTAGACTGATAGGCTTGAAGTCAAAACTGCGCTGTGCTTGTGAAGAGCTGCTGGCAAAACGCACGAAAGTGCTGTTTGAATGAATGCTTACGAGCCTGCTGCTGCCTACCATCGCTCAGTCAGACTGCTCTATCAAATCATAGACTTAATTATAACATAATAGCACACATAAATATGAGCCTTTGGTCGTTAATATGGTCGAATCCAGAAACTCTCATTTCAAATTTCGAATTTCAAAACGTTTATTATTTCAGTGAAATAAGGACCCGTTCGGTATTTTATCTAACGGGTGACATCGCTAAGTCTAAATATTCTTGTTACATTGCACAACCTTCAATGTTATGTCATAATTATGTAAATTTCTGGCAAATTAGTTCGCAATGAGCCAGGCTGCCCAAACTGTTGCATATACCCTGACTCTGCGTGCAATAAACGCAAGAGAAGTGACACAATTTCCCCTGGCTAATATTGCCTGCTAACCTGGATTTCTTTTAGCTAAATATGCAGGTTTAAAAATATATACTTCTGTGTATTGATTTTAGGAAAGGCATTGGTGTTTATGGTTAGGTACAGTCGTCCAACGATTGTGCTTTTTTCGCAAATTCGCTTTTGTTAAATCATCCCCCAGTGTTGCATCGATTATATGCAACGCAGGACACGCTATATAAACTAGTAATATCATCAACCATGTGTAGTTATAACTAGTGATTATGATTGATTGATTGTTTTTTATAATATAACTTTAGCTAGCTAGCAACTTACCTTGGCTTCTACTGCATTCGCGTAACAGGCAGGCTCCTCGTGGAATGCAATGAGAGGCAGGTGGTTAGAGCATTGGACTATTTAACTGTACGGTTGCAAGATTGGATCCCCCGAGCTGACAAGGTGAACATCTGTCGTTCTGCCCCTGAACAAGGCAGTTAACCTGTTATGGCTGCAATCCCGATATCGGGATTGATATGACAACTACCAGTGAAAATAGAGGGCGCCAAATTCAAACTACAGAAATCTCATAATTACAATTCCTAAAACATACATGTGTCTTAAATAATTTTAAAGCTATTCTCGTTGTTAATCCCACCAAAGTGTCCGATTTCAAGTAGGCTTTTCAGCGAAAGCACTACTTTTTAAAATGTATTTTACCTTTAATTAACTAAGCAAGTCAGTTAAGAACAAATTCTTATTTTCAATGACGGCCTAGGAACAGTGGGTTAACTGCCTGTTCAGGGGCAGAACGACAGATTTGTACCGTGTCAGCTTGGGGATTTGAACTTGCAGCCTTCCGGTTACTAGTCCAACGCCCTACCCTAACCACTAGGCTACCCTGCCACCCTACAAAAGATTAGGTTAGGTCTCCACCAAACCACAATAAGCACAGCCATTTTCCAGCAAACTATAGCATTCACAAAAACAAAAATAAAGATAAAATGAATCACTATCCTTGAATTATCTTCATCAGATGACACTCATAGGACTTCATGTTACACAATACATGCATGTTTTGTTTGATAAAGTTCATATTTATATTTTTAAAAATCTGAGTTTACATTGGCGCGTTAAGATTCACTAGTTCCAAAAACCTCAAGTGATTTGATTACCACTCCTTAATGCAGATTTCAAAAAAAGTTTTACGGAAAAAGCAACCCATGCAATAATCTGAGACGGAGCTCAGAACAGAAGCCAAATTAGCCGCCATGTTGGAGTCAACAGAAACCAGAAAATACAACCTTCCCAAGTTCTCTCACGTCACCCCGCTCCTCCGTTCTCTCCACTGGCTTCCAGTTGAAGCTCGCATCCGCTACAAGACCATGGTGCTTGCCTACGGAGCTGTGAGGGGAACGGCACCTCAGTACCTCCAGGCTCTGATCAGGCCCTACACCCAAACAAGGGCACTGCGTTCATCCACCTCTGGCCTGCTCGCCTCCCTACCACTGAGGAAGTACAGCTCCCGCTCAGCCCAGTCAAAACTGTTCGCTGCCCTGGCCCCCCAATGGTGGAACAAACTCCCTCACGACGCCAGGACAGCGGAGTCAATCACCACCTTCCGGAGACACCTGAAACCCCACCTCTTTAAGGAATACCTAGGATAGGATAAGTAATCCCTCTCACCCCCCCCCCCTAAGTTTTAGATGCACTATTGTTAAGTGACTGTCCCACTGGATGTCATAAGGTGAATGCACCAATTTGTAAGTCGCTCTGGATAAGAGCGTCTGCTAAATGACTTAAATGTAATGTAATGTAAATGTTTCCCTACCTTTGATGAACTTCATCAGAATGCAGTCCTAGGAATCCCAGGTCCACAATAAATGCTTGATTTGTTCGAAAATGTCTGTTATTTATGTCCAATTAGCTACTTTGGTTAGCGCGTTTGGTAAACAATTCCAAAGTCACAAAGCACGTCCACTATAACGTGACAAAATGTCCAAAGGTTCTGAGGTTACAGGTCCTTCATCTGTGAACGCACCTGGTGAAAGCATGGTCCACTCATGGCTGTGGTGACTATTTCCTGTGTCAATCGACCCCCCTTCACAGAGTCATCAGACAAAGTTCTATTGACTGCTGACATCTAGTTGAAGGCGTAGGAAGTGAAAACTCATCCATATCTTGCTGTAATTTCAATACCTTGGTTGAAAATCTGCCACCTCCAGAAGAAAAAAACAGGAAGTGGAATTTCTCAGGTTTTTGCCTGCTATATGAGTTCTGTTATACTCACAGACATAATTCAAACAGTTATAAACTTCAGTGTTTTCTATCCAACACTAATAATAATATGCAAATATTAGCAGCTATGACTGAGGAGCAGGCCGTTTGATATGGGCACCTTTCATCCAAGCTACTCAAGAGGCCCCTGCAGCCATAAAACGTTAACCCACCGTTCCTAGGCCATAATTGGAAATAAGAATGTGTTCTTAAATGACTTGCCTAGTTAAATAAAAGTATTAAAACATGTTTTTTTTTAATCTGCAAAATCGGTGCCCATAAATACAGATTTCCGATTGTTATGAAAACTTGAAATCAGCCCTAATTAATCGTCCATTCCGATTAATCGGTCAACCTCTAATCAGAAGCTTCTAAAGCCATGACATCCTTTTCTGGAATTTTCCAAGCTGTTTTTAAAGGCACAGTCAACTTAGTGTATTTAAACTTCTGACCCACTGGAATTGTGATACAGTGAATTATAAGTGAAATAAACTGTCTGTAAACAATTGTTGGAAAAATGACGTCCTAAAGTAGATGTCCTAACCGACCTGCCAAAATTATAGTTTGTTAATAAGAAATTTGTGGAGTGGTTGAAAAACAAGTTTTAATAACTCAAAACCGTAGTTTTTTACCTCTAAATTTATGGAGTGGTTGAAAAACTAGGTTTAATGACTCCAACCTAAGTGTATGTAAACTTCCGACTTCAACACACACACACCTGCAAATGACTGCAGAAGGGAAAGTACTATCTGTCTCTGTATGTTTGTATGTCAGTCTCTGCCTCTCTCGCTGTCTGTTTGTGTCGGTCTGTCTCTTTTTGTCTTAGGCATGTCAGTCTAGAGTAGACTATAACTATTACCCTCCTTCTCTCTCTCTCCCCCTCTCAAAACTCTCTCTCCCCCTCTCAAACCTCTCTCTCTCTCTCCCTCTCAAACCTCTCTCACTCTCTCTCTCTTCCCCTCTCTCTCTTTCCCCTCTCTCTCTCATACAGTGGTATGCCAGTCCAGACTATAACCTGTTCGGTCCGTACGTGGAGCACCGGAGGCTCCACCCCACCCAGCCCTTCTACGTCCTACACCCGAAATATGTGTGGCATCTCTGGGACGTGATCCAGGGCAACACCCAGGAGACCATCCAGCCCAACCCACCCTCCTCTGGGTTTATAGGTGAGACTATTGCATACACGTACAAGTACACGTGCATACACACATTACGCTCACACACTTACACAGGGGTTCTATAAAGCCGGCTCTGTGGTTCTAATGTTAACGTTAGAGAGTGTGAGATGCGGCCAGTCGACCTCTATGTTGTGTAATAGAGTGCTTGGAGTCCTGTTATTGTATTATTATAAAACAGCCATACAGCACCCGTCCTATAGCACCACTCATTGGGCTATTAAAATCTAGCGAATGTCATCATCAGAACAATGTACTTATTATTATATATTACAGTCCTCCTGTCACCTCGGGGCCCAGTCGCCATGCCAACGACATAAGTGTGTGTGTGGGGGGGGGTTGGCATTATGTGCAATTTTCTATGCCCTAGATACAGCAATTATGACAATAGGTAGAGGTGTGTGTGTGAGCGTGTGTGTGAATCCTGTTTGTTCTAATTCCCCTGAGCCACCACCTTAACCTGCTAAATCATAGTATTTGACAAGAGTTAACCGTCTGGACCAGCTAAATCATAGTATTTGACAAGAGTTAACAGTCTGGACCAGATAAATCATAGTATTTGACCAGAGTAAACCGTCTGGACCAGCTAAATCATAGTATTTGACCAGAGTAAACAGTCTGGACCAGCTAAATCATAGTATTCGACCAGAGTAAACCGTCTGGACCAGCTAAATCATAGTATTTGACCAGAGTAAACAGTCTGGACCAGCTAAATCATAGTATTCGACCAGAGTAAACAGTCTGGACCAGCTAAATCATAGTATTTGACCAGAGTAAACCGTCTGGACCAGCTAAATCATAGTATTTGACCAGAGTAAACAGTCTGGACCAGCTAAATCATAGTATTCGACCAGAGTAAACAGTCTGGACCAGCTAAATCATAGTATTCGACCAGAGTAAACAGTCTGGACCAGCTAAATCATAGTATTTGACCAGAGTAAACAGTCTGGACCAGCTATATCATAGTATTTGACCGGAGTAAACAGTCTGGACCAGCTATATCATAGTATTTGACCAGAGTAAACAGTCTGGACCAGCTATATTATAGTATTTGACCAGAGTGAACAGTCTGGACCAGCTAAATCATAGTATTTGACCAGAGTAAACAGAAGACAGACTGTTGGATGCCATCTAGGAGCTGGTCCTTTATGAGCACTTGATTGATTGGCCTTTCATATTTCTCTATTTTTAATGTACTTGATTGTCTAAATTGTGTGTGTGTGTGTGTGTGTGTGTGTGTGTGTGTGTGTGTGTGTGTGTGTGTGTGTGTGTGTGTGTGTGTGTGTGTGTGTGTGTGTGTGTGTGTGTGTGTGGAGTAGATAATGCAGACTCCAGTGGATTTTTAATAGCCACAGGAAGTTGACGTGTCTTCTGCTGTAACTCCCCAGACTCCCCTTCTCCCGACCTCTTAAGACCAGTTATTTCTGAATAGATTATGCAAGCATTACTGTTACAGGGCGGTATTTTGTGTTGCGGTGGGATTTGGGTGTTGTTTAGTTATACGGTAGTCGTTTAGTCCCATTTGGGGGGAACGATGTCTCAAAGATTTTATTGTCCCCAGTGATGTGGTGGTGTATTGCAGTGTGATATTACATATTGTTTAGATAATTTGGTCAGTTTGGATTGCTCAGTCGACCAGTGAAACAACAAATCACACAAACACAGAGAGACTGAATTCAGCACTTTCTTTGTACAGGTTTGCATGAAGGGGGCGAGGGGTGGCACAAGATGTGGAGAATGGGGGCACCCCAAACGTCACACATGAATTCATGAATTGAAAGCCAATTCTCCCCAATCAAAATGCTGGCAGGTCCGGCAAAGTCCCGTTCCCCGTATTTGAAATCCATGTAGTTACTCAATAGAAAAGTTCAAGATCACCCACAGTCACCAGATCTCCCGCAGCTGCCAGATCACCCACAGCCACCAGATCTCCCGCAGCTGCCAGATCACCCACAGCCACCAGTGTAGCAGTCACCTGTATCCTTCTGAGCTGAACTCATCTATTTCCTGTAGAAAGTAGTCTTTGTTCTCTTGATAAACTTTCAGTCTTGTAGCCTTTACTGGATATCCCAATATAATATACCTAATATATCCCATAGCTTATTGCACTTTAGTCCGTGGCTGCATCTTATTCTACTTTTTCCAGAGCCTTATGTAGTCACTACTTTGGGGAATCAGTCTTCACAGTTCGGACAGCACGGAGGCTGGGAGTGGGATACGCACTGGCTGTGTGTGTGTGTGTGTGTGTGTTCGATGCGTGGGGTCGGAGTGTGTGTGAGTGAGTGTGTGTGTGGGGGGGGGGGGGTGACAGAGATACACCTTTTCACTTGGTGCTGTGTGTTTTGTGGTTTGCCAGTGTGTTGAGCGATGGTATTTACACCAAGACAAGCAGACTGTCAATAGAGCAGAGTGACATCAAATGGTACACTCATAATTCTCACACACATACAATTCATACACACACACACATAATTCACATACATACAGTACAGAATTCATAGATACACACATAATTCATACATACACACTTAATTGACACACACATAATTCATACACACACATACACAGAATTCATAGCCACACACAGACACAAATTTCATACACACATACACAGAATTCATACACACACACATGCACACACATACACATACACTTCCTCTTATGCATGCAGGACACATGCTCACTATATTACACCCTCCGCCCCATCCACTCACATAAACTTACATTCTCTTGCACACGCATGGACATTTTCTCTCCCACATCCACACACATGCACAGGTAAATACAGCGATCAGTAAACAAATCAAAGTGGCTGGGCACGAGCAGAGGAGAGACCCCCGAGGGTGTTTATGCATGGGGCTCAGAGCGTTCACGTTGTGATGGTCTATTGGTTTGCACAGTACACCGCTCAGCTAGCTAGCTACTGTATCATCATCATCCAACGGTCATCATTCACTCTTCCCCGTTGGTCATCCCGGCGTGCCTGCTCAGGAAGTGACCTCGGGAGGATTGTTGCGCTCAGTGGCCGGGGTGCTGCAGCCATGGTTGTGGATACCAGTGGAGACCCGGGCGGTGCACGCCACCGTGTTGCTGTAGACACGCCGGTTGAGCTGGATGACGGTGGTCTTGGAGGGCATGGAGGAGACGCCGTTCTCTGTGGAGCGCCGTTCACACCGGAACAGGATCAGGAAACACCTGTAGAACTGAGGAAGGGAGGAGATATTAGTGGGGAGGGAGAGATTTGAGGGGGGAACAGGTAGGGTAGATATGGCAGAAGGGGGTGAGGTGAGCAGGACAGAAGGAAGAGGTGGAGGGGAAGGCTGTTTCTACAGCAATGACAAGCAAAAAACATCATAATCCATCTTCTCTTTTTGCTCATTTTGGTTGCATGAACCAACCAGGACTCGTACATGGAGATCCTTTATCATTGTCTATGTGCTCCATGTTTCTATTGTTCCATGTTACCATGGCAGCTGATGGTTCTATGACCTGTATCATGCAATTTCTCTGGGTTGTATGAACAGAGTTCTGATATGATGTCACTTCTATTCTTGGCAAATAACACTTCATTTGCACTTTGGTTATTTGGTGACCTTCTCCCTTTTTTGTCTATAGCAACAACACACACTAGCAAGAGAGGTCGTGGAACGGTCACCCGCAGAGTGAGTTGGTGTAACCTTTGTTCCGTCTCCCTCGAGAGGTTGGACAAATGTATCCGTTCCCTGAGTTTGACCTGTCACATTTCTCTCCGATGTCTCAAAGCTAAACAGGAAATGAGGTAGGCCGGAGAGGAAAAGCCCCTCTACGGACCTCACTGCATCAGCAGTATAGCATCAAAGACAGTACAGTGTGAAGATAGGCAGAAACTGCTTCTCCAACAGAATTCCCAGATAACACTTGTAGGCGACGTCATGGCGACTTTAGCTAGTTAAGCTCATGCACAGAAACACCTCATTGGGTCCAACGGTTGTGTGGCGCAGACCTCGAATGTGCAGGCCATCAAATCAAAGACACTCCTTCGCTATTACGTTGGTTTTGATGATAATTAAAATGTCAGATTACTACAAATCTTGTGAAAGTGACAATGACAGTTTTGCCTACTTAAAACATTGGCTGGAATCTTTGCATTTAGATTTAGAGAAAATGATCAACTAAGGAGTGTGAAAACGGGGATGGATTTGGGGGTATCCAGAATATATATATATATATATACATACATATACATACACACACTCTCGGTCAAAAGTATAAGTAGGTGTTCTTTATTTTTTACTACATTGTAGAATAATAGTGAAGATATCAAAACTACGAAATAGCACATATGGAATCATGTAGTAAACAAAAAAGTGTTAAACAAATCCAAATTTATTTGAGATTCCTCAAAGTAGCCACTCTTTGCCTCTTTGCCAAAAGAGTGTTAAATCAAATCAAAATAGATTGCACAATATTGGCATTCTCTCAACCAGCTTCATTAAGTAGTCACCTGGAATGCATTTCAATTAACCTTGTTAAAAGTGGAATTCCTTTCCTTCTTAATGCGTTTCAGCTAATCAGTTGGCTCAGTGATTAGTGGTATACAGAAGATAGCCCTATGTGGTAAAAGACCAAGTCCGTATTATGGCAAGAACAGCTTAAATAGGCAAAGAAAACAAGAGTCCATCATTACTTTAAGACATGAAGGTCAATCAATACGGAAAATGTCAAGAACTTTGATTTTTTTTTCAAGTGCCGTCGACCCAGAGTTACTGCTGCTGCAATGTAGAAAATAGTAAAACAATAAAGAAACCCCCTTGAATGAGTAGGTGTCCAAACTTTTGACTTAATTCCTATATTTTCTAATCTACAATGTTTGTTTGGTTACAGTCATTTCTGTTAATGGATTCAATATATTATTATTCCAGTATTTTACTGTTCTCGTTGTCCGAGGGGACACATTGTTTTTCAGAGTGCACACTTGTGAGAAACAAGTTTTGGTTTATTTCATTCCATTTACAAGCTTTGTCAATTTAGTCATTGTCTTTTGTTTGAAGCGCTTCTGTCGAGTAAGGACACGCCCCAGATTACGCATAGAAGTAAACCTATAGTGTCCATTTGAGGATCTGATGATGTTTCTTATTAACGCACCACCACTAATGAGCTGTGGAGCTTCTCAACGTCTGTTTTTACATCCATTGAGAATTAAAACAGTTCCTCAATGTATTTGAAACATCCTTCCAGCTCTCTCCCTTTTAACATCAGCATAATGAGAATGGAAAACAGCCCTCTCCCTTTTAACCCTCAAATGTCAAGCTCTGATTGAAACATCCTTCCAGCTCTCTCCCTTTCAGTAACCACTCAGCATGAAAGAGAATGTCATGCTCTGATCCAGTGGAAACATCCTTCCAGCCCTCTCCCTTTCAGTAACCACTCAGCATGAAAGAGAATGTCATCCTCTGATCCAGGGGAAACATCCTTCCAGCCCTCTCCCTTTCAGTAACCACTCAGCATGAAAGAGAATGTCATCCTCTGATCCAGTGGAAACATCCTTCCAGCTCTCTCTCTCCCTTTCAGTAACCACTCAGCATGAAAGAGAATGTCATCCTCTGATCCAGTGGAAACATCATAAAACAGGCCCCTGATGACCTCTTATTGCGCAAATAGCCTACAGCTGTGTTTGTAACGAGCTCCCTGGCTCAGGAAACTCTGAGGGCCCCCCAGACTACAAGTTAGCTAGCACCAGCTTTAGGCCAGACCCAAGTTAATAGTTGATACAATGTTCGTTGTGACAGGCCATGTGTAGCCAATGTGATTTTAGAGGATATTTATTTTTATCAGGATATTTTCTATCTGCAGTCTGCAATGTTTTTATTTGTTGGCTTTATTGGCTATTTATACATAGTTGGCAATGGCAATATGTTACTTTTTAGGTTTGTATCATTTTCATTCATTTTCATGACAATGAATTTGAGATACGAAGACATTATTATAAATTAAATGAAACTGTTCCATGAAAATGTAAGATAAATTGGCATTCCATGTGAGAAAGGTTGCTGACTCCTCATGCAGCCTATAACCGACAACTTCAGGAGAGTGAAGGCAGAATCTGTGAGAGCCAATAGGAGCGGGAGGAGGATAGTCTGGTTAGGTTTTTTTCTTCTGCTTATCTTGATCTTTGGCTCCCTCTTGAGTCATTTGCCTTATTTCATCTAACAGTGCGCTTAAAGCATCAAACAAGCTCAATACATATATAGTTGATTTTAGTAATGTATATGTATGTAAAAATGCACGTTTTAAAATTCCTACCAATCGATTCGTCTAAAGAACAGATGACTTTCAGTCGATCAAAAAAAAAATGTCGGGAAAGCTTAATGGATTGTGTGTTTTGTGGAAAATGTAACTTTGTGTGTATGCTAGAATATCTAACCCCTCATGCTCTGTCCTGTCGTTGTAATTACAGGCATCCTCCTGATGATGGCGCTGTGCGAAGAGGTCCATGTGTACGAGTACATCCCCTCGCTGCGGCAGACAGACCTGTGCCATTACCACGAGCGCTACTACGACGCTGCATGCACCCTGGGGGCGTACCACCCGCTGCTCTATGAGAAGAGTCTGGTGCAGCGCATCAACACAGGCCCTGTGAGAGACCTGAAGAAGAAGGGCCGTGTCACCCTCCCCGGCTTCAACACCGTCAACTGTGAACTCTGAACTAGGAAGCCACACATGGAACCACCATGACTCCATGCGTCTAAGGGAAAACGGTGCAATAAGAACCCTCTGGACTCTGACCTTAGGGGGAATCCAGAGGCAACCATGTAGAACCACGTATAACAGTGGAGAACCTAAGCCATAGCCCCTCTGTGTGGGATGGGATCAAACTGAAGGGTACAGCTCTAGTCTAACTACATAAGTCAGGATTTATCAACAGAACCCACATCGGTCAAAACCTTGCCTTCCTTAGAGGCAGGGTTGGGTAGGTTACTTTCTAAATGTAATCAACTACAGTTACTAGTTACCTGTCCAAAATTGTAATCGGTAATGTCATTTTTGGATTACCCAAACTCCGTAACGTAATCTGATTACGCTCAGTTACTTTTGGATTACGTAGAAGAAGACAAAAGATCCATCAAATGCATTTGGTGTGTCATCATAGTGGTCATCATTTGGTGTGCCATCATAGTGGTCTCTGACTTGTGGTCAGACTCGCGGTCAGACTCGCTCAGGTGGAACAAACTTAATCTTGCCGCTTTTTTTCAATGCTTAATTGAATGTTACTGAGAAAACAGAAAGGTGTCATAATGTATTTTTTCGCAAACATCCTTTCTGAATTAAAAAGTAATCCAAAAAGTAATGAGCTAGTTTTTCAAAAGTATCTGTAATCTGATGATAATATTTTTGCTGGTAACGTAACTGATTACAGTTACCAGTTGTTGTCATCAGATTACATTCAATCAGCTACTTTTCAACCCTCTTCAGAGGGTTAACAAGCCCAAGACATGCCCAATATGACCACCTCTATCTCTGCCATTGCTGAGCCGGAAGAGAGAAGAGCTGTCTAGGGTAGCAATAGGAAAGTGTTTTTAGATAGAGAAACGGTTTTGATATATTTGGATGTTTTTGCTGTTGTGAAGTGTTGTTTCTCCAGAGCTCTGGTTGCTCTTCTTTCTTAAAAGGACAGTCCACAGTTTTTTTAATGGTGGGTGTTTGTGTTTTTTAATGGTGGGTTATGGCTCTCATGGGGCGGTAAATTAATGTTTAAGAAAATGAGCAGTGGTCCGCACTGAATGTCTCACACACGTCCAGATCGAACACACACTTTTGAAAAGGTACAAACTCTACGTCCACTAGCCACACTGCCGACAACATGTAACACACCTGAAGTTGTATTGGAGATGTAACTTAAAACAATACATACACAACACACACCTGTACATTGTACATACAGGCACACTGGAACTACACCAAACTCTCTTGGCCTTCTAAGTATTATCTAACCAAGATGGAGGTACATTGTTTTTGATCTCCAACTGTCACATGTTGCTGTATTTGACATTCCTTAAATGTTATTTTCTATTCTTATTTGTTGTTGTTAATGATTTTGAGTGTTGTTTGCTGCTACTGCGCTTTATGTTACTCTCCTGTCCAATCCCCAAGCTTAGCACTTTAAGACTGGCTAATGACAGGCTGCCACTTCAAAGGCATGTCTGGTGGGTAGTTGGGTACCAAACCCTGGAAAAAACATTGGTTGCCCATTCTTAGGTTTAATCCAGTACACCAAATGATGAGGCTAGTGGAAAGGAGCTAGGTGGTAAGAGAAAGGACTCACAAAACATTCTCAAAACAGCTATAACCCTGTGTCTAGTGGCCAAAAGAACACTGGGTTGCCTTTCAAAACCCTCAGACTGATTATCCACATATGTCATCCATTTAACTGCAGTGTCATTGTTTAACTTTTTGTTGCTTATTTCATTGTTTAATAGCTGAGATTTAAAGAAGCCTGCTAATCCGCCCATAGCTCAAACCGTCCTGTGTTCTATTAGTGGCGAGTAGGAGAGATCTCTAGTCAAATTCCCATACTGTCCAGTGTCCACCCCATGCTAAAAGGCAATCTGACGCCTCTTTAAAAGCAGCTGTAGCTACTGCGCTGATTGACCTGTCACTTTGAATGTAATCAAACCTCTCCTTAGGGCACTTCTCTCTACGAGCACTACCCTGACTGTGCCATTTGATGGAGTCAAGAGAATGAGGGTTTCAGTCTGCAGGGTTCAGTAGCTAGCCTGCCTCCCAGGCATACAGCAGAGCGTAGTATAGTTCTACCTTGAGACTATCGTTCATTATGTCTTTACCGTCGTCATTTTGACTCAATACTCCAATATTGGTCTGAAATGACTATTTTGCCTGAGCTTGCAGCAGCCTGCCCTGGTGCGCTGCCGGAGGACATTTCTTATCATGGCAGGGATTTCAAGCAGTAATATCTCCAGACTCACTTTGTGTTTTAATGGCTTTGTTATTTACCCTGACTCTGTGCCAGACTTGCCTACAGTATATTTCAGCTAGCTATTGTGTGTGTGTGTGTGTGTGTGTGTGTGTGTGTGTGTGTGTGTGTGTGTGTGTGTGTGTGTGTGTGTGTGTGTGTGTGTGTGTGTGTGTGTGTAAAGGAAAGGAAAGGAGATGGGGGATTTCTCAGAGACCTAGTCTAATAGTTTGTTCTGTAGGATCAATATCTGGCCATGCTGGAATGGACAATGGAGGCTCAGTTGTTTCCAACCACAAATCCGCTTACAACTACTAAGCCTCACCTTTATCCCCAGCTGACCCAATGAAAACAAACAGATCATGTACTTGTCCATCTAACCTATTTGTCACTGTAGTTCTCTCTGTAGCGGCCAGCCTAGTGACCATTCCCTGGCCAGGGAAAACATGGAAGGGGTTGATATTGGCAGTCAGTGACAGAATGCAAATAAGAGATGTGTGTTAGTGTGACGACCCTCCCACTCTGTCTGCCGTATTCTGTCTTTGTTCTTGTTTTCTTATTAGGATGCCGGTGGGCGGAGTTGAGAGGGTCGTCAGCTACATGGGAAACACCTGGGCCAGGTGTCTCCCAGGATAAATAGACCTCTTCCACATTCATGGAGGAGACTCTCTCCATGCAGACACCCGTTGTAGATTGTGTTGTGGTTCTTGGTGGCCGTTTGTTTGTTTGCTTTGGCACCTTTCATCACCCTGCATTATCACATTCATGCATGCAAAACACTCACTTACACTACTGATTACTGATTACACACACCATTGTATATTATACTTAGTTACTTCTTTAATAAATATAGATTTTGCTACTCCTTATCTCCACGTTGTCTCCCTTTGTTACGGGCTTTGAGCCGGTTCGTGACAAGTGGGGGCTCATCCGGGATCTTTGAACTATTGGTTTGGGAGACCGTGGAGGTACGTGTTTGGATTGAATATGGTGTTTGAGTGTGATCGGCCCAGTATTGGTTGCCTTTTTTGTTTGGTTTGTGTGCTATGTTGGAGAGAGTATAATGGTTAGTTTCCAGGCCCTGCCTAGCCTGAACTCTTGTTCTACTTTCTGTTGGGACGTCAGTCTGAAGTGAGTAATCTGCTGTGTACCTCGGTGGGAGATTTGGGTAGGGTAGTGGAACTTGCTACCCGGAGCTATAGCCTTTTTCCCCTGATAGGTTTAGCGACGTGTTTCATTTTTTGGAATATGTTGGGCATGGTTAATGTTTGTTATTTTTGTGTGGTGTCTGTGGACTGAGCAGTTGTCTCGGGGGCACATCCGTGGCTTGGTGGAATTTGCCAGCATGCTGGGGAGTTCTATTTCCTTGCCAGCGGGCTACAGTGCGTAAATTCCCACCGCAAATCTGCACGAAGACTAGGGTTGAGTTATTGTAGGTTTTGGGGAAGCTCCATATCTCATCTCTCTTCTGTGGTGCTCAGGGTGATTGTCAATTCTCGGGTTGTGTTCTGGTGTGCTCAGCAGAAGGGAAGAGCGAGAATTGTTTTTTGTGTGATTATGGCGTCTTATGTAGATAAGTTCATTCGCTCTCCATCAGAGGAATTGTTAGATTTAGGTACTAAAGAACAGCTGTTGAAGGTCGCGGAACACTACAAGGTTGAGATTAGTGATAAACGTCTAAAGAATTCTATTAGGTTGATATTGAAAGCCAATCTGATGGAGAGTGGTATTCTTGAAGTTACCACCGGGCCAGCCTCTGCTGAGGATTTGTTGTCTCCCATAACGTTACAATGGCCATTCCATCGGTTAGTCCTAGTAGCCTTCTTTTTGAACAGCAGAAAGAACTGCTTTTGTTACAGCTAGAGCATGATCGTGAGAAGCTAGAGCATGATCGTGAGAAGCTAGAGCATGATCGTGTGAAATATGAAAAGGAATTGGCATTTAAACAAGATATGGAGCGTGCTAAAATCAAGTTGCAACAAGAACGTATAGAGTTGGTTAGGGAAGGAAAGATCTCAGGGGAGAGTTTGTTTTGGGAAGGTCACCCAGATTTACCTAGGGGTAGTTCCGCTTTTGGTCGTGCCCCAGAGACATTTGATATTGTTGGGAACTTGCGGTTATTGCCTCGGTTTAATGAAAGGGACCCCGAGACATTCTTTTCGTTGTTTGAGCGGGTTGCTGACGCTAGGAGTTGGCCTGATTCTGACCGCACTTTAATGTTGCAGTGTGTGCTGACTGGTAAAGCGCAGGAAGCATATTCAGCTCTTAGTGTACACGACAGTGCCAGTTATGATAAAGTTAAAACAGCTGTGTTACAGATTTATGAATTGGTCCCTGAGGCTTACCGCCAACGATTTAGAACTTTAAAAAGGGACGATAACCAGACTCATGTTGAGTTTGCGCGACAGTTATCTTTACAGTTTAATCGCTGGTGTTCTGCCTCTGCAGTTGTGACTTTCCAAGGGCTGTGTGATCTGATTATGTTAGAGCAATTTAAGGACACAATTCCTGATCGTATTGCCACTTATATTAATGAACAGAAAGTAAAGAATGTTGCTGAAGCTGCGGTTTTGGCGGACGAGTATGTGTTGACTCACAAAAGTGTCTTTGCAAAACCCCGTATTCGGAAAGAGTGGGGGTGTTCGGATAGATTTGGGCTTCGCTCACCGAGATACTTTGATTCTCGGGCAGAGTTCTATTCAACTAGGGTTGAACCTGACTCCCATGGTAAGGCTGACTTTGGGCAGGAGTGTCACTACTGTCAAGGTTCAGGTCATTGGAAAAACGAATGTCCACTTCTCAGGTCAAAGGGTGCTTACGCTAAATCTAAGCCTGCTGCGTTAGCTGCACCTGTTCCACATCAGTTCATTCTTGACTCATTTCCTCAGGCCCAGGAGAATGTGAAAGTCCATATTGATCCAGACTATTTACCTTTCATTACAGAAGGTTTTGTGTCTATGTTAGGAAGTAAAGACCTAGTGCCAGTGAAGATCCTGAGAGACACAGGTGCCTCTGAATCATTTGTGTTGGAGTCTGTGTTACCCTTTTCTGCTGAGACTGATTCGGGGGAATAGTGTTCTAATTAGGGGAATAGGTTTGAACACTCTGTCAGTTCCATTGCATAAACTGATGTTGGATTGTGGGCTGGTGAAGGGTGAAGTTGTTGTGGGGTGCGTCCTTCATTGCCTATTGAGGGTATCGACGTTATCCTTGGGAATAACTTAGCAGGTGAGCGGGTATGGCCAGTTGTGTTTCCATCTCTAGTGGTTTCCACTAAGCCGTCATTTGTTGGGATTCCTGATGAGAGTGTACAGAGTTTCCCAGAGGTGTTCTCTGCGTGTGCAGTGACACGTTCTATGAGCCGTGGCGAACTAGTCACTGCGCCGACTAATGATAATAATACAAAGTATGTCACTGTTTTCCCTGTTATCCCGTTATCTGTAACCCGCTCAGATCTAATCAATGCTCAACGGGATGACCCCACGTTGGAAGAGTTGCGTGATCAAATTGTGCCTATAGAACAGTTGGGAGATGTCGCCCATGGCTATTTTCTCCAAGAGGATGTCCTGATGAGAAAGTGGGTGTCTCATGATAGTGTTTTTCTGGGGGAGGCAATTAGTCAGGTTGTTGTACCAGTTAAGCTTCGTGAGTTGGTGTTGGAAACTTCTCACAGTGACGTTGCTGGACATATGGGGGTGAGGAAAACCTACAATCGCATATTAAGACATTTCTTTTGGCCTAGATTAAAGAGGGATGTTTCTGATTTTATCAAAACTTGTCACACCTGTCAATTAACTGGTAAGCCTAATCAAGCTATTAAACCAGTACCATTGTTTCCTATTCCTGTACTCAGCCAACCTTTTGAGTATCTAATTATTGACTGTGTGGGTCCTCTGCCTCATTCTAAAAAGGGTAGCAGTTACCTGTTCACTGTGATGTGTCAGACCACTAGGTTTCCTGCTGCCTATCCTCTCCGATCTATCACGACTAAATCGGTGTTAAAAGCTTTGACTCAGTTTCTCTCATTGTTTGGAATCCCTAAGGTCATTCAGAGTGATCAAGGATCTAATTTTACCTCTAATCTGTTTGGTCAGGTTCTTCAACAGCTTCATATTAAACACAATGTGTCTAGCGCCTATCACGCGCAAAGTCAAGGAGCACTGGAACGTTTCCATCAAACACTTAAGTCTTTGTTGAGAGCTTATTGTACTGAGATGGATAAGGATTGGGAGGAGGGGTTGCCTTGGTTACTGTTAGCCGCTAGGGAAGTTTCACAGGAGAGCACAGGTTTCAGTCCAAATGACCTTGTGTTTGGACATAGGGTGCGTGGACTTTTATCTGTTCTCCAGGATGACTGGAAGTCTCCCGAGCCTCCTCAGTCCCTGTGTTCGTATGTGTGTGATTTCCGGCGACGGCTGTATGCCGCTGGTGAAATGGCTAAAGAGAAGTTATCATCTTCACAGGATAGGATGAAGGGCATATTTGATCGCCGAACTGAGCCTCGTCACTTTAGTCCAGGTGACCAGGTTCTTGCTCTGCTGCCAATTGTTGGTTCTCCTTTTCAAGCCAAGTTTCAAGGTCCATATACAGTGGTGCGCCAGTACACTGAGCAAAATTATCTAGTTGCCACTCCAGAACGGAGGAAAGCACACCAGCTGTGCCATGTAAATCTGTTAAAACCCTATTATGCACGTTCCTCTGAGACTGAACAGTGGGATTCTACAGAGGACGGTAAACCTGTTCTTTTGGCTGATACCGTTGTTTCCTTGGGTTCTTGTCGTGCTAGATCTGTGCATGAGGAGGAAGATGTTCCTGGTCCTGACGATTGTATATTGCAGGGTAGATTGAAAAATTCAGAAACACTGGATATTTTAGACAGTCTTCTCACTCACCTACCTGTTGATGAGCGGAAAGAGATGGTTGGTCTGATTCAGAGATTTCCAGGTTTATTTTCTGATACACCTACACGTACAAACTTAATAGAACATGATATTGACATTGGAGGTGCTGACCCCATTCGTCAGCGGTTCTATAGAGTTTCTTCAGAGAAACTACGTTGTCTGGATGCTGAGGTCAAGTACATGCTGGAGAGTAAGATAGCAGAGCCTTCTTTCTCCAGTTGGGCTTCTCCCTGTATCTTGGTCAGTAAACCGGATGGAACAAACCGTTTTTGTACGGACTACCGTAAGGTAAACAGTGTCACAAAGCCAGATTCATTTCCTCTTCCTCGGATGGAGGACTGTGTTGATCAAGTCGGTGCAGCTAAGTTTGTGAGCAAATTTGACCTGTTAAAAGGCTATTGGCAGGTGCCACTGACGAGTAGGGCACGTGAAATCTCTGCCTTTATTACACCCTTTGGTCTGTACTCGTATTCAGTTATGAGTTTCGGTCTGCGCAATGCACCTGCCACTTTTCAGCGACTTATGAACAGGGTTGTCGCCGGTCTGACCGGGTGCGCTGTTTATTTGGACGATGTAGTGATCTATGCAGATACTTGGGAAGAACATCTGTCCCGTATTCAAGCCTTGTTTGAACGTCTGGCTGCAGGTCGCCTCACAATCAATCTGGCAAAATGTGAGTTTGCTCAGGCGACCGTTACATACCTTGGAAAAGTGGTTGGGCAGGGTGAAGTGCGTCCTGTTCGGGCTAAAGTGGTGGCTATTGATGCTTTTCCACCACCAACTACTAAAAAGGAACTGATGCGTTTCTTGGGCATGATTGGTTATTACCGTAGTTTTTGTAATAACTTCTCTACTGTGGTCGCTCCCTTGACAGATATGCTGAAAGCTAAGGCTGTTTACGTTTGGTCTACTCGTTGTCAACACGCTTTTGAAGATTCAAAGAGGTTGCTTACCTCAACTCCAGTGCTGGCTGCTCCTCGCATGGATTTGTCATTTACCTTGCAGGTGGATGCTAGTCATGTGGGGGCAGGTGCAGTTTTGCTGCAAGCAGATGTGTCTGGGATTGAGAAGCCTGTTAGTTTCTTTTCTAAAAAGTTTAACGATTATCAGTTGAACTATTCGGTTATTGAAAAGGAAGCGCTAGCACTCATTTGGGCGCTACAACACTTCGAAGTGTATGTCGGGTCGGGGGTAGTACCTATTGTGGTCTACACCGACCATAACCCCCTCACTTTTTTGAGGTCCATGATGTGTCCAAACCAGAGGATAATGCGATGGTGTTTATTTTTACAATCATTCCATCTCGATGTGAGGCACATCCGGGGGACTGAAAACGTGATTGCTGATGCGCTCTCTCGTGCGCCCTGTTCCTAATGTTTACGTGACTAACCATTGTTTCGTATTGTCATGTTCTCTCTGTCCTGTCTGCTCCCTCCTGGTCTTGTTTTCTTTCCTCTTAAATGTTGCTTCCTGTGCGAAGGTTGCTGAGGTCTGGGGAGGAGGTTGGCTGGGGCAAATTGTAAGTGTGAACACGTAAACCCTCATCAATTTGGGGCACAGAGGCCTGTGTCAATTTGGGGCGCAGAGGCCTGTGTCAATTTGGGGCGCAGAGGCCTGTGTCAATTTGGGGCGCAGAGGCCTGTGTCAATTTGGGGCGCAGAGGCCTGTGTCAATTTGGGGCGCAGAGGCCTGTGTCAATTTGGGACGCAGAGGCCTGTGTCAATTTGGGACGCAGAGGCCTGTGTCAATTTGGGACGCAGAGGCCTGTGTCAATTTGGGACGCAGAGGCCTGTGTCAATTTGGGACGCGGGAGGCTGGTATGTTGTTCGGGGTCCTTGTTGGTCCCCGGTTTTATGGGGGGAATGTGACGACCCTCCCACTCTGTCTGCCGTATTCTGTCTTTGTTCTTGTTTTCTTATTAGGATGCCGGTGGGCGGAGTTGAGAGGGTCGTCAGCTACATGGGAAACACCTGGGCCAGGTGTCTCCCAGGATAAATAGACCTCTTCCACATTCATGGAGGAGACTCTCTCCATGCAGACACCCGTTGTAGATTGTGTTGTGGTTCTTGGTGGCCGTTTGTTTGTTTGCTTTGGCACCTTTCATCACCCTGCATTATCACATTCATGCATGCAAAACACTCACTTACACTACTGATTACTGATTACACACACCATTGTATATTATACTTAGTTACTTCTTTAATAAATATAGATTTTGCTACTCCTTATCTCCACGTTGTCTCCCTTTGTT